>NC_043003.1:72543259-72564361 GCF_006345805.1 Octopus sinensis | reverse complement strand
TTTTTATAGTAATATATTCTATAATATTAATAGAGACAAACCACTATTTTGCAAAACAACAGGAAAGACTTAATCAATACATAAAATTTTAATAAAAGTATTTTATTATAAAATTTTATGTATTGAAAGTCTTTCCTTGTTTGTTTTGCAAAATAGTGGTTTTGTCTCTAATTAATATTATATATATATATATATATATATATATTACATACATATAAGAGGAATTTTACCACTATGTGGAAACCCTAATGCTAGAAGATGATCCGCTATGGTCTTAACCACTAAGAACTGTTCTCTAGAAAATTTAGCAAACATCAGAAACGTAAGCGAGCAAGACAAATGAAAAGTAACAAAAATATAGATTAATCATAAACAAATGTTTCACTATCAACAAATTACGTAATTTTACTTACATAATTTATTCTAATTTTAATTTTAAATTGATACGTTCTCAAACCGGCAAAGGCTACTGCAGTGAATTGTTTTATGCAGTATTATTTCCGGTAATTTAGTGCGCCAAAACGAAGACTTCTGAAAAATAACCACAAGAGTAATAGGTAGAACTGCATGCCTTTTCGACTTCGTGTTGATGTCTGGCGTGTAGTTCTGCAAATTATATTTGTATAGATGATCATACTGAAGATCTACAGATAAAAATATGTAAGTAAAATTACGTAATTTGTTGATAGTGAAACATTTTTTTATGATTAATCTATATTTTTGTTACTTTTCATTTGTCTTGCTCACTTACGTTTCTGGTGTTTGCTAAATTTTCTAGAGAACAATTCTTAGTGGTTATGACCATAGCGGATCTTCTTCTATCATTAGGGTTTCCACATAGTGGTAAAATTTGCCTCTTATATGTATGTAATACTATTTACTGAACCTCAGTTTTTTATATGCTAGACCACTGGTGTTAAAATTGATGTTAGCAAATTAATATCCAATTTTTCACCCTCATTCTAATTTTATATACATATATATAATATGTATATATATATAATATTATATATATTATTATATATATATAGATTATATATATATATATACATGAATATATGTATATAATTTATATATATATGTGATATAGATATATATATATGAATATATGTTTATAATATATATATATATATATCTATATATATATATTATATGAATATATGTATATAATTTATATATATAATATAATATATATATATTATATATTATGTGTGTGTGTGAATATATATATATATATTGATAGATAGATAGATGAATAGCTGAATATATAGATAATATGCTTATATATAGATGAGTATATGAATATATATATATGAATATATTGCATATATATATATATATGCTTTATATATATATATAATATATATATATTATATATATATATATATGTATATAATTATATATAATATATATATATATATATATATATGTATAACATATATATGTATATACATGTAGATGAATACACATATAGTCTTTCTAATCCAAGTACTTATTCTAAGTCCTAGAGTTGACTTGTTCGACCAAAGCGGTTCACCAGCATGGCTGCAGTCAAATGACTGAAAGAAGTAAAAGAATAAAAGAATAGAAGAATATAACAAATAAAAGATTATGGTCTTCCTTTCTTATTTCTTAATAATGAATAGGTATCTAAACATTGTCTTGCTTTGTAGCTGTTTGAAGGTCAAAATCTCATAGGAGAGAAAAGGATGCACATTGCGCATCAGAACAATCAGGTTATAAATGTTCTTCATTAAAGCCAAAGAATTGATGACAAACATATACATTAATATATATATATGCATACAAACGTTCTACATACATACATACATACATACATACATACATACGTAATACATACATCCACACACACACATACATACATACATACATACATACATACATACATACATACATACATATATACATACATACATACATATGCATACACACATTCATATACAGGTATTCACTTGTATATAATACATTAAACACACAACCACCTGTTGACGGCTGTGGAGGCAACGCCTCTTCAAATTTTTCCCCGGTTTGCTATTCAATTCACACGCAGCCCATTTCATTCACGATTTTTAGCGATAACATTTCAGAACGGCATCACACCCGTTTAACTACCCGTTCATATTACATAAGCTTCTCTAAATGCACGAGTTTTTATAACATAACCATTATTTATTACATCCGTTCTTATAAAACAGTACCTAGGTGGATGTAGCCTTACCTACTTTATAAAATATCCTTACAAGGTGGAGTAGTGTCAAGTATCTGTGAATCGAGTCTTAACTGTTTCATAAAATCCCCTCACAGGGAGGAACTGCGCCAGGTGTACCTTGACTGGGTGGGTTGGTGTTGATGAAATCGGCTTTGTTTATTAGTTCTGTAACCGTACTTTCTAAACGGTGTATAATGAAATTATAGAGTTATGTTACCAGATTGGCCAAGGTCAGAATATTTTCTTTGAGAGTTCACATTTTCAGATCCAAATTATCCAGTTTACGGGATTTCGTGCTTACGAAAATTATACAGTATGACTAGTAATCTCGGGATACGGTCTGCAATTTCAACCTTCTGGAAACCAAGATAGTTATTAACAGTTTAAAAACTAAAATTTCTTCTTAGCCAAAAGACTGCTTCTTGGTGTTCTCACTATGATCAAAGTATAGATAACAATTTGAAATATTATAATCACACACACACACACAACACACACACACACACACACGTATATGTACGTGTGGGTGTAGATTTTCACAATCGGGTCTGCTTTCTGTATAGTTGTTAACTACTGTACTGAGTAACGTTACTACTTATGAGTTACAGTGTGAATGTAGGAAATAGGATAAACACAACTCTATTAAAGTTCTTACGCGCGTTTCACCATTGTTGTTTAGAGCCCTGCCATAGATATTCCAAATGCGTGTGAATGCTCAACCATAACGGATCCACACAGAACACTTTATTGTATCAAGTCGCAGGAGTGACTGTATGGTAAGTAGCTTGTTTACCAACCACATGGTTCCGGATTCAGTTCCACTGCGTCGCACCTTGGGCAAGTGTCTTCTACTATAGCCTCAGGCCGACCAAAGCCTTGTGAGTGGATTTGGTAGAAGGAAACTGAAAGTAGCCCGTCGTATATATGTATATATATATGTGTGCATGTATGTTTGTGTTTGTTCCCCTAGCATTGCTTGACAACCGATGCTGGTGTGTTTATGTCCCCGTCACTTAGCGGTTCTGCAAAAGAGACCAATAGAATAAGTACTGGGCTTACAAAGAATAAGTCCCGGGGTCGAGTTGCTCGATTAAAGGCGGTGCTCCAGCATGGCCGCAGTAAAATGACTGTAACAAGTAAAAGAGTAAAGAGTAAGAGTATACTATATTCTATAACTATTTGTAACTTAATGCAATAAAGAGTTCCTTGCGGTTCCCTTTTGGTTGTGCATCTATATGCATTTGGAACACCTATCGCAGGGTTCCAAACTATTATGTGTGTCTGTGTATCTAGGTATTTGTGTATTCTTCACTATAAACACTTACGGGATGTGGAGTGGAGTATTTCATTATTAAAGTATATACAGATAATTAACAAGAAAAATAAATTGACCGTTAGAGACTTCTCAAGTTCAACAGACAGGGTGCTGTAAATATAACTGAATCATTGAAGGATGTCAGACCTTCAAGTTCAAATGGTTCTTGGAAAACAGCCAAACTGTATCCGTGACTTTACAAGTTTCTACATGCAGAAAGTCTACATCAAATTCAAGAAGATATTGAAACACAAATGATATAGAATTTGAAGTCATAGAAACTGGTGTGGTTGAGTGGCTAATATCCCATTGAAAAAGTTTATCAGGTAAAAAACTGATGCTGTTAGAACAAGAGCAAACTGAGAATACAGATGATAATGCTGAACATACCAGCTCCATTCAAATGGAATATTGCTAAATGGGTAGTAGTTTTCGAGGAAGGTCTACAAGGCTTTGCTGACTGATAATATTCTTAATCGCAAACGTAAGATAAATTACAAAAGCTTGCTAACCAACCACATGGTTCTGGGTTCAGTCCCACTGCGTGGCATCTTGGGCAAGTGTCTTCTGCTATAGCCCCGGGCCGACCAATGCCTTGTGAGTGGATTTGGTCGACGGAAACTGAAAAGAAGCCTGTCGTATATATATATATATATATATATATATATATATATATATATATATATATATATATATATGTGTGTGTGTGTTTGTGTGTCTGTGTTTTTTCCCCCTAGCATTGCTAGACAACCGATGCTGGTTGTGTTTACGTCCCCGTCACTTAGCGGTTCGGCAAAAGAGACCGATATAATAAGTACTGGGCTTACAAAGAATAAGTCCCGGGGTCGATTTGCTCGACTAAAGGCGCTGCTCCAGAATGGCCGCAGTCAAATGACTGAAACAAGTAAAAGAGTAAAAGAGAGAGTATAGTTCAGTTCTTACACTGTACAAAGCGATGATATGTCATTAACATCAAACAACTTTGGGTAAGTTCGTCATCTCATAAGCAAATATTGATGATGAAATATGAGATAGAAAATAGTGTCCTTCATCCACCCAGTAACTTTTATTCCTCTTCCACAGCCTAAACAGTACTCAAAATCTTTTGTGGTAGGAATGTACCCTATTACGATATTACGATTCTTATTCATTCCATAATGTATTTCTCTTTAAATATGTTATTGTCTTCAAATATGCAAACTTGGTCCATGACTGGACTTTGACATTTGGTACATAGAAGAGATATGATGTGACATTCGGAAGCTATTTTAATAGATGTTAATGTCTAGTTTTCGTTTTAGCTAAACTGTCGCAACGGAAGTTCCACAGCCTGTTGTTTTTCCAAGAAGTTCAAATCAACTTGTACTAGACTTGAATTATAGAGAGGGAGGGATGTGCCCGGCAATCAGTATCACTTTCTCGTCCCTGACTTGCTGGACCAGTGTCAAGTCGGACCGAGATGAAACTGAAGTATACCAGGGATGAAGTGAGATGACCAAGAACATCTATGTCTCTCACCGTTTTCTCACGTACACTTCTCATTGTGATGTTGGATATCGCTTTGCTGTTCTTTGAAACTTGACCACTGTTGGTTGGTTCCCCTTCACACAGTCCGTTGAAAATTTAACTTTCACATTCGTAGAGTCTTAAGGCCTTACAAAATTTAATTGAGAATTTAAAACTCATCGACTACTCTCACACTGGTTTAACCAGCCTGAAAATGCAGTTGCTCTGGAGATAATATACTGTCACATGCAGACAGTCCGTGAAATCACAGGTCAGAATTGGGTGCCAGATCGGATTCAGTGGTAGACAAGTTAGAAGGAAACTACTAATAGCTGTGTCATACCCTAACACTCGATATCTCTATTATTAATATTAGTGTCGTTTATTCTGCTGAGGTCGACTTTGCCTTTAATTCTTTCGGAATAAGGGCTGGCTGAGCACTGGGATCGATATAATCGACTTATCCTCCGAAGTTGCTGACTTTGTGCTAAAATTTGAAATCAGCATTAGCATCGTTAGAGTGTATAATTTATCTCTTGATCTACTGTTGTGGAAGCTGAAGGTGTTAAAACATATCCCACGCGAACAAGGATATCAGAATACCATGTCGATGACAGCATGATGATGCTAGACACCACCGAAATTAAGGTAGTCAGCACCATACTGAAGGAATACATTGTACAGTAAGTGCACAACACAGGCGCAGGAGTGGCTGTGTAGTAAGTAGCTTGTTTACCAACCACATGGTTCCGGGTTCAGTCCCACTGCGTCGCACCTTGGGCAAGTATCTTCTACTATAGCCTCGGGCCGACCAAAGCCTTGTGAGTGGATTTGGTAGACGGAAACTGAAAGAAGCCCGTCGTATATATGTATATATATGTATATGTGTGTGTGCGTGTATATTTGTGTTTGTCCCCCTAGCATTGCTTGACAACCGATGCTGTTCGGCAATAGAGACCGATACAATAAGTACTGGGCTAACAAAGAATAAGTCCCGGGATCGAGCTGCTCGATTAAAGGCGGTGCTCCAGCATGGCCGCATTCAAATGACTGAAACAAGTAAAAGAGTAGAGTAACCCAGCGGCGGGTTTGTCAGCAGGTTTGCAACTCACAGTGAGGAAAGGAAACTGAATGCTGGCCAGCATATGTTACTGGGCCGAAGATCGTAAAGCTATTTGGGATCTGATTCTGGCAGAACCTTCAAATGGATAAGTAAGGAAACGAGTTTATGGCCACGATGACCTCTCTGACACATGTCGATTAAGAAAAGCGTTCATAGAACATTGGGCAGAGGTGATGAATGCCAATCGCCTGTTATGATATACTACCTGACCACCTATTGTACTCCAGTAGGTGTAGGCCTGATTGGAGTATCTGTTCTTTCAATGTTTAAGTAAGAGAGCATCCCAACAGTCAGCAAGACCATCTTCTGCAGCACACTCGCAACAAAGGGCTCATAATGTGAGTGGAAATGCACAAGCAAGAGCCAAGGTTGCGACGTTTGTAGACGTTTCTTGACGTTGAGCATGAATGGTCAGTGGGGATGGTGGCGGTAGCTTTGGTGCAGTGATGGTGGTGGTACTGGTGGTGGTGGTGGTGGTAGTGTAGCATTTGTTGTCACGCTTGTAGTCCTACATGTCTAGCATAGTGAGAAACGATAATCAAAAGATTAACCAGTACCACCACTACCACCACTACCAACACCACCACCACCACCAACACCAACACCCCCCACCGCCTCCGCCGCCGCCGCCACCACCACCACCACCACCACCCTCCACCAGCATCGTCATCATCATTACCACCATGTGATCTTCGATTCGCACTACCAATTTCACCACCACCTCCATTATTACCATCACCCACACACACACACACATTTCGTCGCTTCCACTCTATATGGCATGGCCAATTCTGGAACCACAATCCTATTGGTGTTATCTTCATTACCGAAGGAATGTGCTCATTCAATTTATATTCTAGCTATAATTTTATCAATTTACATTCATTCACTCCATGTATATGTGTGTGCCCACCCCATGTATATGTGCGTGTGCGTGTGTATGTATATATATATATATGTGTGTGTGTGTGTATCTCTCTCTCTCTATATATATATAACGATATATATATATATATACATATATATAAACACATACATACAGGTATATATATATATGTGGTGTGTGTGTATCTCTCTCTCTCTATATATATATAACGATATATATATATATACATATATATAAACACATACATACATGTATATATATATATATGTATATATATATAATATATATATATATATATATATATATATATATAATATATATATATAGAGGAGAGAGAGAGAGAGAGAGGAGAGAGAGAAATAAAAATACACTCAGACACTTATGCTCACATCTTTTGGTATTGGAATTGATAAAGAAACACAGTGAGAGTTAATGCCCCTATTGCACACACACACACACGCTCACTCACACACATGTGCGGGTGCACACACACACATGTACATAAAGGTGTGTGTGGACGGGTGGGCGTGGTGGTGATGACTAATTCTTATGCTTTGTCAGAGGGAAACAAAAAATAGTTTGGCACGCATGTTATCTCTCAGAGAAAGAGAGCAGGAAAAAGGGAAATAGCGATACAGAGGGAGAGAAGATGAGAGAGAGAGAGAGATAGAGAGAGAGAGAGAGAGAGAGAGAGAGAGAAGAAAAAGAGAGAAAACCCTTATTATTTAAGCAGAACTATTAAAAGTTTTATCTGACATAGGAATGTACGACTTAGGGTATCATGTCTTTTAATGGATGGAACCACAGGTATTTCAGAAAACAAATAGGGAAACATTAAAAAGAAAAGCAAAAAGAATCTACAAGAAGAATAATTAGAAATGAAATGGAGATATTTATTTCTTCATTAGCGTAAATTATATGTAGTATGTGTGTGTGTGGTGGGGTCGTACTGGCAGCAAGGCTACCAAATGCTTTAATATGTATACCTCTGTATATCTATATCAATTTTTCCATCTTTTTCTATCTTCATAAAAATCGTGTGCGACGTCCTCTTCACTAAATTTATTCTTCTTTTCCCTGGACTCCTCTTCCTTTTTTTCTCTTCCCCGTCTATTCTTCCTTTTTCATTCTTCCCTTTTCATTCTTACTATCTCTATTTCCTTCCTGGATCAATCATGATTCTAATTTTGATTAGTATATTTATATGTGGAGGCGCAATGGCCCAGTGGTTAGGGCAGCGGACTCGCGGTCGTACGATCGCGGTTTCGATTCCCAGACCAGACGTTGTGTGTTTATTGACCGAAAACACCTAAAAGCTCCACGAGGCTCCAGCAGGGGGTCGTGATCCCTGCTGTACTCTTTCACCACTCTTTCTCTCACTCTTTCTTCTGTTGGCCTGCTCGCTTAGCCAGTGGGGTGGCGTCATTCGAAGGTTAAAACTATGCGAACGCATTGTGACCACCGATGTGTAGCAACATCTGATGGTCTGGTCGGTCACGTGATATTTATATGTGTTTAAGTGCAGGCGTGGCTGTGTGGTAAGAAGCTAGCTTCCCAACTATGTCGTTCCGGGTTCAGTCCTACTGCGCGGCATCTTGGACAAGTGTCTTCTACTATAACCTAGATTCCACAAAGCCTTGTGAGTAGATATATGGTCGACGCAAAGTGAAAGAAGTCCATGGTATATGTGTGTCCGTGTGTGAGCGTGTGCGTGTTTGTGTTTGTTACCTCACCATCACCGTTTGACAACCGGTGATAATGTGTTTACGACCCCGTGACTTAGCGGTGCGGTAAAGCGACCGATAGAATAAGTACTAGGTTTAAAAAAATAAGTGATAGGGTCGAATTCTTCGGTTAAAACCCTTCAAAGCGACGCCCCAGCATGGCCGCAGTCAAATGACTGGAAAAACTAAGATATAAACGCAGGAGTGGCTGTGTGGTAAGTAGCTTGCTTACCAACCACATGGTTCCGGGTTCAGTCCCACTGCGTGGCACCTTGGGCAAGTGTCTTCTACTATAGCCTCGGGCCGACTAAAGCCTTGTGAGTGGATTAGTAGACGGAAACTGAAAGAAGCCCGTCGTATATATGTATATATATATATATATGTATATATATATATATATATATATATATATATATATATATATCTATATATATATATATTTGTGTGTGTGTGTCTGTGTTTGTCCCCCCCAACATCGCTTGACAACCGATGCTGGTGTGTTTACGTCCCTGTAACTTAGCGGTTCGGCAAAAGATACCGATAGAATAAGTACTAGGCTTACAAAGAATAAGTCCTGGGGTCGATTTACTCTACTAAAGGCGGTGCTCCAGCACGACCGCAGTCAAATGACTGAAACAATTAAAAGAGTAAAAGAGTATAAAAGATAAACGCTTGAAATAAATAAATAAATAAATAAATAAATAAACAAATAAACACACGTGCACCTGTTTGAATAGTATGTTTATGTGCTGGCATGCAGACTTAGATGCATGTGCGTTTGTCAGTACGTATGTACGCCTTTTATTTTATATCTTTAAGATTATATGTCTATACCACGCACACCAAGGGAGTATGTGTGCATGTGTGTAAGTTTGCATGCGCATACGTATGTGCGTGCACACATATACATGTGTGTATGTGTGCATGCATGTGTTAAGTACGTGCACTCCTTTGTAGTTTGTGCAGGAATACCTACATTACGATGCCTGGACGTACAAAAGGAATATGTGTGCTTAAGTTTGTATGTACGAACCTATGTAATCAGGTATGTATGTATGTATGTATGTATGCATGTACGAACCTACGTAATCAGGTATGTATGTATGTATGTATGTATGTATGTATGTACGTACGTATGTATGTATGTATGTATGTATGTATGTACGTATGTACGTATGTATGTACGTACGTGCGTATGTATGTATGTATGTATGTATGTATGTATTTATGTATGTCATTGTTCAGTTTCATTTCAAGATTTCTTGCCAATAAAGAAATTATTAACGACAGGGTTAACCTTACATACCATGCAGTTATCATTGGTGCATTTGGTATTCTCAAAGGGGTACGTCCTACATTGGTGTGATCTGATTGAGCTCCCTGGGTTTTCAACGATCTTAATGTGCAATCATTCTTTTTATCTGGCTATTGTTCTCAGGGTCCTGGATGGGTATGGTCCAGCCACTCCAGCGCTCTGCGGTGCTTTTCTTCAATGCCGAGGGGATATGGGTGCTCTTCCACTCTGTGACCTGGTGGGGAAGAATCTACTAAGGTCATGGTTTCTAGATAGTTCCAGTCATAGCTTAGTTTAAGGAGAAGGCCCAGTTACCTCGTGTTGACTTTACGGAACTCTATTTCACTCTCATAGATGATCTCAATACATTTTCCCAGAGTAAAATCTATGTCTACAGATGGGTAGAGGGAAACTATATCCATACTACTCACTACACAACCTGTGAGGTCGTTGGAGTGGTTGCAACTACTGATTCTACTACGGAGATTTTCCATGTTCACACAGACATCTGGGAACATTTCAATGAGTGATCGTAATATCTGTGAGATATTCGCTCCACAAACTGGTCGGGTTGGGGGCCCCATAACAGGGTTTACGTAGGGTTTATGATCTTCACGTAACCCTACGAACAAGTGTGGAAGACTGTCAATAGACAGCCCACAGAACTATGTCCAGACCATGCAACAACACATCGGTAGCATGAGAGAAGTTGCACCACAGGAACATGAAAAAGTGGAAAAACTCCTTAATGTACACATGGGAATGTGGTGCAACATACTCCAGCACAAGAAACGGACTGCACAAAATTTCCAAGCATTCAACGATGCTCCTACGCGATACGGGTTACGTATAGCGTCAGTGAAAGGTTTATTCAGTTAAATGCATGAGGGCGACAGCTGCTAGTCAACTCCTGCTTCGTAGAAGCCCACTTGACAGGAAATCAACTTCGACGCTGACCAGTTCTCTAGCTAGTCCGCAGTGAAGTTCTTGTCTACAGTTCGATTGTCATAAATCTTTAGGTAGTGCCTTACATATAGCTCTCTCGCTTCCAGAACTGTTTATTGTCATCCGAACCGGGAAGGCGTTTTAACTGCACTGCCGTGCATGTGGTTACTCGCCTAATACCCGGGTGGACAGTCCGTGAAGGACGTCGAAAACCTTGAGCCAGGCTAATGGGACGATCAATCGTGGCTTCCCGGTGGATTCACTTTGGAGCCAAAGTGCATGTTCTGCAAGGAAATTGACGTGACGGTTGTGCCATGTGATAGCTCTGATCTTGTCATCTGTCTGTTGGGCTGCAGTCATATCCTCGTAATCCAGGCCTTCCGTTATTGGGGCTATGTAGGTGTGAGAGTGGGTAGGGGCACGAGAGAGTACGTCGGCAAATGGGTTGCTTTTTCCACATATGTGTTGGATGTCCGTGGTGTACTCAGAAACGGCCGATAACTATCGTTGCTGGCGTGCAGACTAAGGCTCCGAGAGCTTGCACATAGCAAAGGTGAGTGCACATAGCAAAGGTAAGTGGTTTGTGGTCAGTGACTGTAAACAAGCTACCTTCAAGAAAATAGCGAAAGTGGCGGACACCTAGATGGACAGCCAGTAGTTCCCTGCCAAAAGCACTGTATTTCTGTTCTGGAGGTTGTAGTTGCCGGCCGAAGAAGGCAAATGGTCACCACTGACTATTGATTCATTGTTTCAAAACGCCCCAATGGCTGTGTCGGAGGCATCGATTATGAGTGCAGTCCAAGCTGACATGTGGATGGGACAGCATCGTTGCTTTAGCTAGGCTCTGTTTCGTGGATTTTGAGGCTAAGGTTATTACACTATCCCACTCCACCTGTGCTTGTATCGGGGTCTAATCACTCTTGCTGCAGAAGGGATGAAGGGATGGTAAAAGTTTACTATGTCCAGAAATTGGTGTAAAGCCTTGCTTGTGGTGGGGCGTGGAAAGGATAAGGCAGTTTTCATTTTTTTCTGGCAGGGGTGTAACACCAGCACTCGTGATTCGATGTCGCAGGAATTCGATTCCTGTAACACCAAAAACACACTTGATGGGGGTTGACTACTAGACCATACTGTTCTAGTCTATCAAAATGTGCTTCTTGTGTAGCCCCGAATTTTGGCTAGTGATAAGGATATCATCTAAATATGCAAAGACAAAATCAAGACCCCTGCATACGGTGTCCATAAAGCTTTGGAAGGGTTGTGCTGTGTTTTTCAGGCCAAAGGGTGTACGTACGAATTCATACAACCCGAAAGGAGTGATCAAAGGGGTTTTAGGTATATCGCCGTCTTGTACTGGTATTTGGTGGTGACCTTGGATGAGGTTGACCTTCGAGAAAACCGAGTACCCAGCTAGCTGGCTGAGAAGTCCTGTATGCGCGAAATGGGGTAGCGGTTCGGTGTTGTATCTGCGTTGAGACGGCGCTAAACTCCGCAAGGTCACCAATCTCCGTTGGGTTTGGGTGCCACAGGCAGGGGTGACGACTAGAGATTGCTTGATCGGTAAACTATGCCCAACGCTTCCATATTGTCAAACTTGGCCTTTGCTATAGCAAGTTTGTCTGGTGATAGACGACGTGCGTGGCCGTGCATTACGGGGGGATGTGGTGTGTCACTCCGCAGTGGGCTGTAGGTTTGGAGAATGTCGGGGTAAGGAGATCGAGGCGACTTACGAAGAGATTCGAGAATTCGTTCTCGGTCTGAGAGATGGTTGCTATGCAGGAGAGGGTGGCATGTGCAGATGTTGCCAGTGACACGGAAGCGTATGTTTCTGTTGATGAGTCATCTCCCCTGCAAATCAACCAGTAGCAAGTGTGTGTGAAGAAAGTCTACCAGATAATAGGCTGGTGGACATCGGCGATGATGACTGCCCATGTATATTTTTGTGAGCCGATGTTGAGAGTACGGATGCGGCGACCGTACGCCTCGATTGTGGGGCCGTTGGCGGCCGTTAACGGTTAACCCCGTTTTCCGTAACGGAGGTCCTTTACCGGCGCTGGGATCACGTTGGCATCTGCTCCTGTGTCAGTTAGGAACCTACGTCCAGGGCTCCGATTGCAGACATAGAGGAGCAGTTGATCGTGTCTGCTGGCCACCAGGGTATTCAATGGCAGCCGGCCCTGGAGTTTTCCGGGCGTCGATGGCCAAGGGTCCCTGAAGTTACATGGTCGTTTGCACTTCGCAGTATTTTCCCCGAACTTTGTGTGGTAGAAGCAGAGGTCGTCTTGCTTAACTCTACCATGTCTCGGGGCCAACCCTATACCGTTGACCATAACACAACTGAATAAAAATGTTTGTCGGCTGCTTTCGCTAACTGCCGCAGGTCCTTGATCTCGGTCTGAGTTATGAGGGCCTGGATCTGGAGTGGTAACTTGTGGAGGAATATTTTCCTAAACAAAAAGAAAGGTGACTCACCGAGTGAACTAATGGCAACAGCTTCTCCGTCAACTCTGAAGGTTTGAAATCTCCTAATTCTTCCTCTAGTATCTTGGCTGCCGTTTCTCGGTCGCTCCACCAGCCTGTCTTTTAACGTGGTGTATTTGTGTGTTGTTGGGGATTGGGTTAAAATGTCCAGCACCCTCGTTGCTGTGTTCTCATCTAGTGCCGCTACTACGTGCGAATATTTCGTTTGGTCTAAAGTTATTTTGCGTATGTTAAATTGTGCTCTCGCCCACGCGAACCATAGTTCGGCCAGAATTGTGGTAGATTCAGAGCTGTTGATTTTCTGTTTACTTTGATCGGTGAAGCGAAAGCTGTTGTTCTTCTGTGAGGTCACCAGTTACGGCTTTAGTTAAGCTGTACACAAAAACTTAACGGAGACCCAGAATGTGTCAGTGAAAGATTTATTCTGTTAAATACATGAGGGCGACTGCCGCCAGTCAACTCCTGCTTCATAGAATCCCGCTTAACCGGAAATCAATTTTGCCGCAGACCAGCTCTCTAGCTAGCCCGCAGCGAAGTTCCTGTCTACAGTTCGACTGTCATAAATCTTTGAGCAGTGCTCTACATGTGTGTGTGTATTGAAAAGACATTAACTAGAATGAAGAATAGCACATCTTTAAAACAGGATTAGACCATACAAAACGTCAACACGTGCGTCAACTGCCAGTACTAGCAAATTCAAAAAGTACGAATGAGGCTCTGCATTCCTCCCGCTTCTATCCACGTGAGTTATAGAGTAAACAAATTTTTACAGTGAGAACCGTAGTAAAAACAGGGAGAGAGAAATTGTATTACCAATAATAAAAGGGTAAAATCAATTAATTATTAATTAATTTCACCAAGTAGTGTTCAGTATGTAAAAGGACCATTTAAGGTATATTCAAAATATTACGTTATATAATTAGGGCTCAGTAAAATAATTTACTTTACCACACACTTAAACTTTTAGAAATAGCAGCCAAAAAGTTTTTTTTAGTTATTTCTTCTACTATAACTCACGTGGATGGAAGCGGGAGGAATGCAGAGCCTCATTCGTACTTTTTGAATTTGCTGGTACTGGCAGTTGAAGATGGTTTGTCTGAGATTACTCATATCAGACGGGTATGTTAGATTTTTAGTGCTCTCAAATCCAAATATAAGAAATGTTGAGCTGACGAAGGAAGTGTTGAGTTTTAAATTCAACTAATCCAGAAACGTAACGTTCTCAAATGATCTTTGTACATGTGATAATTTGTTATTTTTCCCTCCATGTCTGCGTGAATTATTTTTGAGTAAACACTATCTGGGAGACTTTTCTTATAGTAGAAGAAATAGCTAAAAAAACTTTTTGGCTGCTATTTCTAAAAGTTTCAGTGTGTGGTAAAGTAAATTATTTTACTGAACCCTAATTATATAACGTAATATATATATATATATATATATATATATGTATATATGTGTATATATATATATATATATATATATATTATATATATGTATATATGTATGTGTATATATATGTATGTATATATATATATTATATATATATATAATATATATATATATATATATATATATTATATATATATATAAAGTAGCTATGTGCATTTCTTCGCACTAAGTCTCCAAAATAAAATATTTAACACTAGATATCATCGCATAGTTATAAAACGCATCAGAGAAAGAGAGAGAGAGAGAGAGAGAGAGAAAGGGAGGGAGAGAGAGAGAGGCAGAAACTTGACAACGGGAATAATACACAGAAACGAATTGAAAGTGAGGTGTAATTAGTTTGACGCCCAATAATGTGGATATACCTTTGACGTTTCGAACTTTAAGATAGAAAGACGAAACGATTAAAGGAACAAAAGAAAACGTGACGACAAATGTGTGTGTGTGTGTGTGTGTAAATATGTGTATGCATGTCATGCTAACAGGTGGCATCTCTTCGTTTGTCTTCGAAACTATTCGTTGATGTGAAGAGTTGAATATACCACTGGACGCTACTGTAAATCCTATGAAATTATACACCTATCGCCATGCTGGGAGTCTTGACCTATTCCAGGAAAAGCGATATGTATTTGCAACTACTTAAACTGAAATTTTTATATATAAAAGTGAAGTTGTGTGTCTGTCTCCTACGATTTAGATTCCTAACTACTCCCACATTTTGCGGTGCAGTTTAACCAAAACCGGGTATCTTATAGTCGTGATTCATATCGAGCCCTTCTGGGTATTAGCGCGCGTCTACGATGAGTCTACGATTAAAAAAAAATTACCATAATTTTTTTCATTTTCATGCATTTTTTCGCTATTATATAAGGGAAGTAACTCTCTAAAAATGTCTACGATGAGTCAACGATTTAAAAAAAAATTTACCATCATTTTTTTTTCCATTTTTAATGCATTTTTTTGCTATTTTTTGGCTAGAACTCTCTAAAAATGCTTATATAGTTATTTCCCTTACAAACCCGAGCAACGCCGGGCGATACTGCTAGTATATTAATAATTGAGTACTCTAGCAATAGAACACTGTGCAACAGAGTAGCACTGTATAATCACTATGGTGTGATACGAACCCTGCACTCCTTAGACAGACGTATGGCAGCCTATCTCTCAGGCCAACTGTGAATATCCTATAATTCTTTCATTTCTTTTACTCGTTTCAGTCATTTGACTGCGGCCATGCTGGAGCACTGCCTTTAATCGAGCAAATCGACCCCAGAGCTTATTCTATGTAAGCCTAGTACTTATTCTATCGGTTTCTTTTGCCGAATCGCTAAGTTACAGGGGCGCAAAAACACCAGCATCGGTTGTCAAGCGATGTTGGGGCGACAAACACTGACACACAAACATATACACACATACACACACATATCCTTAAATATTCATAAAAATTGGAGAAAATCTACCTCAGTTATTTTTACTTTCGTCTATTTTGCAAAAGAGTGAGTTGTGTGAATGGAAGCACATAAAAGCAGATAGATGTATATATAGATAGAGGGATAGACAGACATGCAGACTGGTAGGTTGATAGAAACAAAGAAAGATAGTTAGGAAAGGGTAAGAGAGAAAGGGAGAAAAGGAAGGAGAAAAAGAAAGAAAATAAAAACGGTTTCAATTTCAAAAGACTTTCAGTTATATTGAATCTTAGCATTGAGCACAGTCTTTTATCGAGAAGCGATCCGCATGAGACGTGGATCATTATCAAGCGGGCCGTACTACTACTAAATAATTTAAAGTAATTTTTTGTGAGGCTGCCATGACTAACGTTCCACGGCCGCAGGTCGCTCTTAACTGATCTAAACCAAGAAGTAATTCATGATTATATGACAGGGGTGGGCAAACTATGGCCCTCGGGCCGCATGCGGCCCGCCATAGGTTTTCATGCGGCCCGCCATAGGTTTTCATGCGGCCCGCCGAGAGCTTTTATGAATCCCAACTTCTATGAGATACTTCGTAACTGTTTCAGTTGTACGGTAATTCACAATAGTTTTCACTTGATTTTTATAAAGGGCCCGCCAAGGTTCCAAAGACGTACTGGCGGCCCGCGATCAAAAAAGTTCGCCCACCCCTGTTATATGACAACATAGAACGTATATGCACGAGCACATGTGTGCGCACACGAGCGCACGCATTTATATTATACATGTATATCTATCTATCTATCTATCTATCTATCTATCTATCTATCTATCTATCTATCTATCTATCTATCTATCTATCTATCTATCTATCTATCTATCTAGCTATCTATCTATCTATCTATCTACCTATCTAGCTATCTATCTATCTATCTATCTATCTATCTATCTATCTATCTATCTATCTATCTATCTATCTATCTATCTATTCATATGTAGAGCAATGACTGACATTTTCAAAATCTGAGCGCACTTTGTACACAACACGCACGTACGCATATGTCCAAGAGAGTACGCAGTGTTTGTGTGTATGTATGTGTGTGTGTGTGTGTGTGTGTGTGTGTGTGTATAACTTAGATAACTTAGATATGTTTCGACCAAATATTGGTCCAGGCTATGTCTAACTTAATAGCACCACCTGACAGGATGAGCTAAATCCGTTTTAAGTCAAGTTCTGTGGTATCATGGTGCGTTTGAGTAGGAAGTTCTTGTTGAGTGAGTTGTATCCAGGTATAGGCGGCTTATCTGGTATTCCTTGAAAAAATTTGTACAGATTCCGTTTAAAGATGATGGGATCTTTTTCCTCTTTGATCTGTTTCGGGACATTGTTAAATAGGGCAGGGCCTTTTGAGGAAAAGATATTGTGTTGCAGTGTATTTATGTGTTGTGATCCTGAATTGGGCATGGGACGTATGGCCCGAGGTCTTAGCCTTGGACAATGCTGGTGGTATATTCTCACGGCGATACATCATTTTAATTAATACATTTAAGAACAATGTGTGTATGCAGATGTCCATTTTGCATGGATCAAAGCAAATGCATATATATTGACATGTATAGACTTATTATTTAAAAAAATCCAACATTAATTAAAAGTATTAATTAAAACTATAATTTTGTAAAACATTGCTTAAACAGTAGCGCAGTTTCATGACTTCAATTGTATAGCGTTTATGATGTTTTTATAATAATATTAACACGAGAAGCACAATTGAATTCAAAAGCGTGGGCTTGAAGCAGCCGTTTTTGCAAGTGTCGTTCACAAAGGTTTCTAAACGAAAGTACAACGATAAGAATTTTTTTCAAACTTCCATTTTACATTTCAAAAACAAGAAAAAAAATCAGATAGCGAATAGTCAACTATCTTACTCACTCACTACATAATCAAGCTGTTGAAATTGTCAGTAAGGCATTACCTATTTCTTTACTACTCACAAGGGGCTAAACACAGAGGGGACGAACAAGGACAGACAAATGGATTAAGTCGAATATATCGACCCCAGTGCATAACTGGTACTTAATTTATCGACCCCGAAAGGATGAAAGGCAAAGTCGACCTCGGCGGAATTTGAACTCAGAATGTAGCCGCAGACGAAATACCGCTGAGCATTTCGCCCGGTGTGCTAACGCTTCTGCCAGCTCGTCGCCTTATTAGTAAGGCATTACCTTCCCATGAAACATGATATTGTTGCTAAAAGCGGCTACAATGCCATATGCAGGAAGGATTGTCCTGACGGCCACACCAAATGCACACCCGAACCAAAATATATCCACATATTTAAAAAGAAAAAAACGGTTAAACATTCTAATAGAAGCAGTAAATTGGTGTGAGCACATCATGCCGGATATTGTTCCATAAACAATGGGAAAAAGTCATGTGTTGTAACGAATAGTTGCCTAGAAGGTATTAATTTCTAGTAAAAAAAATTATGGAAAAAGAGCATCTATGAAGAACTAATGAGAAACGAACAGCTCTTATTGCCAGATAATAGATTTTCAATTTTGCCTCTGATGGCAGGTGTACTGGACTACGAAGCAGCGGATTTGCATAAATTCTTAGAAATGCTGGTGTTCCCCAAAAGAGTCAAGAGCAAACTATCGTTTAGTGGTACAAAGAAGATTCGTAAAATATTCAAGGGGTCTTCCATTTGATATTTCTGACTACAGGTACATCATTACATATTAATATGAAATATAGATGCGCACACACAAAGTAGCAACGATGTACAAACACTTGTGAACCTCAGTACAGTATATACCTATTACGTGAGTGCAAATCATTCACATTCACACACATATGCACACAGGTGTCTTAACTTAAACAAAAGTGCATTGCCACTTTTTGTTAGTGATCGATTTGAATTTTGCAAAGGAGAAAAATAAATCCCAAAGAAACATATAGACATATATACACATAAAAATACATACATACTAATACACATACACACATATGTATATATATATATATATATATATATATATATATATATCTATATATATATATATATATAATATATATATATAGTGGTAAGAAACTCTTAAGAGAGCTGAACTGCATAAGGTTTTCAGAGAAGAAACTTACCTCAGGCAAATTTTTAAGCCCTTAACTTCTTACACTCTAAGCAGACCGAGCCGTATCATCCAGGTCGTGATACCTGGAGCACACTGCTGACACTTTTTAGCCACTTGGAAATCGGATTGGTATACATACATCATACATATATATACATATATGTGTGTGTGCGTGTGTGTGATAGATATACGTGTGTGACCGTATATATATCTATACGGTGTATATTTCTCGCGCTCTCTCACTCACTCTCTCTCTCCCCCCCAAAATAAATATATATATATATGTATACATATACACATACACATACATAGGCCCAGGTGTGACTGTGTGGTAAGAAGCTTGCTTCCCAACCATATGGTTCCGGGCCGACCAAGGCCTTGTGGCTGGATTTGATAGACGGAGACTGAAAGAAGCCCGTCGCATATATATATATATATATATTTATATGAGTATGTGTGTATGTATATATTTATGTGTCTTAGTGTCTGTGTTTGTCCCCTCACCATCGCTTGACAATCGATGTCTGTATATTTACGTCCCCGAAAGTTACCAGTTAGGTAAAACAGAACGATAGAATAAGTACCGGGGTCGATTTATTCGACTAAAAGGTGGTGGTCCAACATGGCCGCAGTCAAACGACTGAAACAAATAAAAGAATAAAAGAATATACATCCACATATATGTATACATATGTACACACGCACACATATGTATACACACATATACACACATATACATACATGCAGACACAATTATATATATACACAGAGACAAACACTCACATAAATATAGCGCAAAATATAAGAGAGAAGAAAGGAAAGAATGAATTGTATTTATTGATAGCAATGAAAATCTTGACAAAGTATTCAACAATGCTATTTTAATGTCACTTTTTCCTGCCACTCCATGTCATCTACTTGTCATTTTCATCATCGCCGTTGTCGTCGTCGTCATCGTCGTCATCACCATCTCATACACCACCATCACCACCTTCACCGTCTACCACTTTCATTAAACTCATCGGTACTACAGACAGTTATTCCAGCGTCTTCATACCAATACACCTCAGCTCCTTCAGCACGGGGATTTATATGCTCACACACACATACACGCACGCACGCACGCAAACACACACACACACACACACACACATGCATATATGCATATGGCACAAGGCAGCCTGAATTATTTCGGTTTCCTCACATTCAAATTTCCAAGGCTATTAATGTATTCCGCTTGTTGTATATATCCAAGTTTCTTGCCTGATGGATATATGCAGTGCTGAGGGTGCATATTGGAGCAGAGGTATGTACACCCCACTGTCCTCCTTTTCTCTGAAATTCAAACTATCTTTTTCTTGATGGCATTCAGTTTTTGAGAATTCTTGCCTTTTGAGGTTACCTCTCCTTACCATTTGGTATTGGTACCAACAACCATCGAGCGATTGATCTAACCCCCTTTGAAGAGGAGATAAATTCAATATATCATGAATTTATATTGTATGTTATTTAATATACCCTCATTAATTTTGCCACTGTCCACCCTGAGTTATTTCGCTTAGCAGATTGGAAATCAGTATCAAAAGAATAAGTAGGCATCGCACATGC
>NC_043003.1:72525759-72538259 GCF_006345805.1 Octopus sinensis | reverse complement strand
GAATCTAGTGACGGGTGTAAATACTTGGGCAGTATCAGTACTTAGATATTCAGCAGCTTTTGTAGATTGGACAAAAACTAAATTAGCAAAGCTAGACAGAAGAACTAGGAAGGAATTCAGTATGAATGGAGGACTCCACTCAAGAGCAGGAGTAGCAAGATTATACCTACCTAGAAAGGAAGGCAGAAGATGTTAGTAGAAGACTGCATGGAGCTTGTTAGAGTAGATATAGACTCCTATATAGGTAATAGTGAAGAAAATTTATTAAAAGCTGCTATAATCATAGCAAGGCATAGGGAGATCAAAACCCCAAACGAACATAAAAACCGAAAAAAAGAACAGAAATTATCTGATTGGCAGGAGAAGGCGTTGCATGATGGATTCCCAAAGATAGTTGCAACATATAGTAGTAGTGAGACATGGCTATGGTTGCATAAGAGAAAGCTGAAGAAGGAAACAAAAAATTTGTTAGTAGCTGCATAAGATCAAACATTAAGGACTAATTGAATAAAAGCCAAAATTAACAAAGACTAAGTAGATTCTCAATGTAGATTACGCAAATCAAAACAGGAAAGCGTTACTCGTGTAGTAAGTGAATGTAGCGTGCTGGCACAAAGAATACAAGAAAAGACATGACAATCTAAGGAGAGCAATCCATTGGGATCTATGTAGAAAGCTAGGATTTGAACATACTGATAAATGGTATGAACATCAATCTAGTAAAATGCTAGAAAGTAAGAAATACAAGATGTCGTGGGACTTTAACATTCAGATTGATAGAGTAAAGAATCTAGAAGGCCTGATTTGGTAGTAGTAGTAGTAGTAGTTGTAGATAAAGAGAATAGAAAGTGCCAAATAATGAAAGAATTAATACGAGAGGTACAGAAACATAGCAAAGTACCAGACCCTAGCTACTGAATTACAGAGACTATGGAAACTGCGGGTAAAATATATCCCAGTAGTTATAGGTGTATTGGGAACTATCCCTAAAGATCTGAACAGATGGATAGAGGAAATAGGCATATGACCCAGTTTAGTACAGCTCCCGAAAACGGTGTTATTAGGGACAACTAAGATACTCAGAAGGTTTCTTGGCATCTAAGGTTACTTGCGGTAACCCAATAGGTGGGTTCTCTTGCATCTAAGTTTACTTGCTGAATGTAGCCCGATATTAGAATTCCTTTTTTTCCCAACAGTCTAATCTGTTGAGTATATATGAAAATAATAATAATAATAATAATAATAATAATGATAATCCTTTCTACTGGAAGCACAAGACCTGGAATTTGGAGAACAGGATTAAGTCAATTACATCGACTCTAATGCATAACTGGCACTTATTTAATCGACCCCGAAAGGAGGAAAAGTAAAGTCGATCTCGGCGGAATTTGAACTCATAACATAAAGACAGACCAAATATCGCTAAGCATTTCGCCCGGTCTGCAAACGATTCTGCCAGCTCGCCGCCTTAATAATAATAATAATAATAATAATAATAATAATAATAATAATAATAATAATGATAATAATAATAATAATAATAATAATAATAATAATAATAATAATATAATAATGATAATGATAATGATAATAATAATATATAATTAAAGCAGTTATATGTACTTAGGCTTATGTGCATTTGAAAGTATGCATTACACACACATACACACACACACACACACGCATATATAATTAACAGTGTACTAGCAAGTACGGTATGTTACAACGAATTTGGAGCTAGTAACTCGTTCCACTTGTTCCACATTAAACTCCTATATCCTACGCACTATGAATGCCGTCAACACACCGGAGGATAGGCTAAAGTGCAGATTCCGTGTCACATTATCTAATAAGAAACGCAGCAAACATTATTGGTATTTTTATGTATTAATATACATGTCTCAATTAGTCGGTAACTCAATACCGTCGTTTGCATATCTTATAACATTAGTACACACATACATGCATGCACACATACATACATAGGTACATACATAAACGCATACATACTTACAGACATATAAGCATACATGCATGCATACATACATACACTATGTATATACAGACAAATATATATGCGTGTATGTGTAATATATACATACATATACATATATATATATAAGTGTATGTGTGTGTGTAAGAGTGTGTTTGTGTGTGTGTACAGATGGACATGCACACGCACGCACACATCTATGTATGTATCCATGTAGATGTATGTGCGTGTACATGTGAGTGAGTTTGAGTGTGTGTTTGTGCATATGTGTATATATCATCAAATAACTCGTGACATGAGCTTTAGGTCGTGTTGCATCTAGCTTTTGTGCTAGTGTGAACTTCAATTTAGTAGTCGTAGTAGTAGTAATAGTAATGATATTGGTGGTGCTGGTGATAGTGTTGTTGTTGTTGTTGTTGTTATTATTATTATTATTATTATTATTATATTATTATTATTATTATTATTATTATTATTAGTAGTAGTAGTAGTAGTAGTAGTAGTAGTAGTAGTAACCTCATTCTTTGAAATGACATTCACTTTTTAACTAGATTTAGCACAGTTCATTTTAGTATTATTATTGTTGTTAAAGTCGCTATTTGTACTGCAGCTACTGCTATTACTGTTGTTGTTGCTGTTGTTGTTACTGTTGTTGTTGTTGTTGGTGGTGGTGGTGTGGTACGGTTGTTGTTTAATTTTTGTTATTGCTCTTGCTGTTATTGGTTCAATTATCATCGTTGCTATTCTTTTTGTTTATATTCCTGCTACCATCCTTATTATCATGATCATGATCATGATCATCCTCATCTTCATCCCCCTCCTCCTCCTCCTCCACCTCATCCTCATCATCATTATCTTCATCCTCCTCCTCTTCCTCCTCATCATCATCCTTTTCCTTTTCACCACCATCATCAATCACCTATATCATCCTCCACTTCATGAATGTGAGACGATGACGACGACGATGATGATAATGATGATGATGATGATGATGATCAAGATGATCATGATGATCATGGTCATGATCATCATCCTCATCATCTAGATATTACGTTAGAACAGTTATAATTCATCCCAAACTGATCGATGTCTTTGCTGTTGATTGATTTATCGGTGGTAAAATTTGATTTGCTTTTAAAAAACATTAATTTTATTTGAAGTTGATTTGTTTCATTTTGTTTCGGTTGTATTCAAACAAAAGTTCGTTTTGTCTTGTTTGTTCCAAGGGTTCATCTGTTCTTTCTTCCCGTGCTTGCACAGGGATGTTATTTAAAGGGTAAATTTTTATATATAATACTGACGTATTATAACCCACACGATACAAATATCAGTTGTACTTACTGGGATAAATTCCTTCCGTTTTGTTTCTACTCGAAAGGTCATTGACCACTGTTATATCTCTCCTACCTGCTCACCTCATTTTTACGCATGTTTAAACATTTTTATTAAGTTATTTCAGGCGTAGCTGTGTGGCGAGAAGTTTGTTTCTGAACCACAGTTCAGTAATACTGCTTGATACTTTGAGCATGTGTCTTCTACTATAGCCTCGTGTCGACGAAGGCCCTAGGCTATAACGGAAGACATGCGTGGATTTGGTTGATGGAAATTGAAAGGAGGCCATCCACTTGACAACCGATGTTGTTCTGTATCCCGTGACTTGGCCGTTTGGCAAAAGAGATCGATACGACAAATACCAAATTTAATAATTACTGGAGTTGATTTGTTCGGCTAAACCATTCAAGGTGGTGTCCCAGTATGTAATATTGGTTTCAGATTTTGGCACAATGCCAGCAATTTGGGGGGAGGAAGTAAGTCCTTTGCATGGATTCCAGGGCTCAAGAAGAAATCGTTTTTACCAATCCCGAAAGGGACGAAAAACAAAGTCGACCCCTGCAGAATTTGAAATCAAAACATAAAGACGTACAAAATGCTGGTAAGCAATGTTTTTGGCATGCTAACGATTCTGCCAACTCGCTGCCTTCAACTTTAAATGTAATATTCACATATAATACACTAATAACTGTATGTTTTGCATACGGCGTCCAAGAGACGCGCACAGCGCGACAAAACCGCCCTGCATGCACTCGTCCACTGCCCGAGCATTGTTTATAGGTGGGTGGATCTGTTTATCAATTGAATCCCTCGTGAAGATCGCCCTTGCCACCTTCTTTTAACCGAGAAGGGTAGGCGGTTTTTATATGCCAGGCGGACATGGCGAAAGAGCTTGTATAGTAGATGAGATTGAAAGGGGCTGATGACAAACACTTTCCTCTTTGCTCAATTCTTCATCAGCTTCGTCAAATTTCCCTTGAAGAGGAAAATAATGATGGAGAGAGAAGTGTTACCTTCCACCCATTTTGTTGAAAGCGGGATGAGAGTGGCGTACACGGAGCGAGTGAACGGGCCTGCTCTGGGCATACGCCAATAAATCGGAGATAAGGAACTGAAAAAAGGCACCTGCCCCAAAAATCAGGGCACCTGTAGTTTTATGAGGTCTTTCTATGAGCAACCGTCGAACATCTCCTCCTCCTCCTCCTCCTCCTCCTCCTATTATAATATTATAATTATTGCTAAAATGCTATTACATTTTTCCGTTAAACATTTTCACATGCAAAGCCTCCACAGCAACGCACACGCACGCGCGCGCGCACACACACAAACACACACACACGCACACATGATGATCTCATATCAAGATAAGCAACGCATGATCTTGCAGGTGGGGCCCAGTTAGAATTTTCTTCAGGTCGAGTAACACATCCTAATCAAAAGGTCCCTGAATAAAGTTTATTTATGGATGATGAACGAAACACACACGTTTCCAGAGGTGAATTATTCGAATTCCAAAGAATTCCTTACAACTCATGACTATGATGTTTCCCCGCTACTTCTGCCGGTGATCAGAGATACACATATCGCCAGCCACCAAAGAACATGCTCAACTGGTTAAGGTCAAGCAACTGACAAGCATTATTATTGTTGTTGTTGTTGTTGTTGTTATTGTTATTGATATTATTATTATTATTATTATTATTATTATTATTATTATTATTATTATTATTATATTATTATTATTATTATTATTATTATTATTATTATTAAGGCGGCGAGCTTAGCGGCATTTCGTCTGTCTTTACTTTCTGAGACCAAGTTCCTCTTGTAGAATTTACCTCGAACCTGTAGCACCCTCTGGTAGCACTTCCAGACCAAGAACATCTAGAAATTGCCTTTTGGTGTGGAAAAATGCAAATATTCTGAAAAATATCCAATAATTAAGTTAATATTGACTTTTTTATAATATAAGGAACATCAAACATCTGACTATATTGAGGAAGACACGATATTAGACATTGACTAGTAGTGTTTTGATTATACCTTTTCAGCCAAAGATAGATTTCAACTATATGCATTTAATTATTTGTCTAGTATTGTTATATCTATTATTTATTGCTTATGGTTAGGAAGTTTGCTCTACTGTTGCCTAGTTTTTGGTTCACTCCTGCTGCGCTGAATCCTTGGTAAATTTCTCATGCCACAGCTTCGGGCCACACAAGTCTTGTAAGTCTTGAATTTAAGCAGACGGGAACCATGTAAGAGACTGTTTATCCACTAAAACAGGAACATCCTGCCGAACATTCTTGTTTTAGTCTCGTAATTGCTCATTTTAACGCTACCTGGTTCATGGTCACTTTCATCAGACTACTCTGTTGTAAGCATTCAAACTAAGGTCTCACGTCTGAGAACAACATCCTTCCTTGTTCCAACTTGTCTTATAGGTTTTGAAAAAGGATCAAAAGAATTCCTCTTTCTCATCTGATAAAGACATTAAAAAATTGTTATTGTTGTTGGACAATGAATTGGCCGATCGTTAAAGCGTTGAACAAAATGCTCTCTGGTATTCAGTTATGGTTCTTGATGTTCTGAATTCAAATTACATCTAATTCTACTTTATCTTTCTTCCTATTGGGTGTCGATAAAATAAAGTACCAATAAAGTACTGGAGTTCTCCTCACAAATGTCGTTCTGTGATTCTGGGCAAATGTCGCACTGTGTGTCTCACAAATGTCTTACAAATGTTGAACTGTGAGTCGACGATCTTGTGTGGTGTCAATAATCATTACATCTCCAAGTATTCACTCAATTTACCATGTAGGAATAAAGACAGTTTGAAATTTTGGAAGGTATTATAGAGGAAGGCAATTCTTGGAAAAAAAACGACTTGTCTAGGATGTTTGATATAATAATGAAAATGGAGAGAAGAAAGTTGTATGAAATGAATAGTCTTACATAAGTCAGTCAAAGACGTTTGCTGGTGTATCAGTTGCTCTATCCCATACATATAAAGAGTGATCTAGTGTAGGGCGTTCTTGTGTTTCGGGTATTGCCAAATATTCTGTTCTTGAAGGGATAGTTAAGCTTTTGTGTTTTAATGCTGAACAATGTTGGTCACAAAAGGACAGAAAATCTCTTGACTACCATTTAGAAAACGAGAATGTTTGCAAGTTGCACGATACACTACGGTATCTTTTCGTTTCTTTATCATCACGTTGCATGTGTTACAATTGTTTGAATTTTACTTGTTGAAGATTGCGATATTTCCTCCGTGTGTTGTTTCTGCACAATATCTGACGGCAAACCACTTAGCAGGGGATTTGAGGCTGAGTGTTGTTTTTTGAATGATAAAAAAGGGATGTTTTCATTAAACAATTTCAAACGATTCCATGGGCGGATAGGCTTGTAGGACTAAACAGAGGACTCTAAGTTACCATATTCGGAGAAAAGATAAATGTTATAATGCCTGAAAATACCGACACAGACCACAACCCAACAATTGGACAATGAAAGAGAAGCGATATCTGTTCTTCAGACATTTAGATAGCTTGGATTTAGTACTTTTTAAAAAATTATGTACACAATAATTACAGTGCATATGTTGGGAGTATTATGTGATAATTGTTGCAATACAGGCCGATGTAACTCCTGGTGTAGTACAAAGAGTGGTGGATCATATTATTTTCTTGAAAGGAACCTTTTGGGATACATTCCTTGCATCACTATATGTTTGGTCAGCATTAGAGATAATCTAAACAAACAAGTACAAGAATAGAGTAACGGTTATGATGATTTTTTTTTACTGTGTTGCCATCCATCTTTCGTTAGGTTTTTCAGTTGTGGGAATAGTTATCTTGCAATATCTAATGTCTTTACTTTGCTTCTGCTGAACGAAACTAGGTTAACATGATTACACTGAGATCGCTATTCCTGTTTGACCAGAAGTGTAAGGGTTTATGCGCAGAAAAAAGGAAGATGAGAAGTTAAGTAATGGCATTGACAGAAGCATGTGTGCAGCTAGAGCTGATATCAAGTGGCTCATTAAAGATGATGATGATGATGATGATGAATGTGATGATGATGATGATGATGATGATGATGATGATGATGATGATGATGATTGACGATGATGACGACGAAGAATGTGGAGGAGGAGGAGGATAATAATGATAATAGCGATGATGAATTAAAGTGGTATTTGTATTTACAGCGAGTACCACTATGACTCTCATCAACTATAACGGGATTGTTGTTGTTGGTGTTGTTGTTGTTGTTGTTATTATTGTTATCATTATTATTATATAATGTGTTATGTACTTGTAGCATCCGTAACTATCATTCCTCCCTCAATTACAACCATCCTTCTCCCACAAAACAAAATGAAATCTACACCAAAAACTAACACTACCCTTCCCCCACACCTTTACACAGCTAGTGTTCCTCTCCCACCACAACCAGAACAACAGCAATAACAACAACAGCAGCAGCAACAGCAACAAACAGAAAAAGAAAAACAACAGCAGCAATAAGCATACCTACGAACCATATCAGCCACTGTCAACGACACTGTTATTGCCACCCACCACCTGCAGTAATAGCAACAACAGCAACAAACACAAAAAATAAGCATCGTCCTCATCACCATCGCACCGTCTCCTCCTCTTCTTCTTCTTCTTCTTCTCCCTCCTCTTTCTCCTCATCATCCCCATCATCACCACCACTATCATCACCATAATATTCATCATCGTCGTCGTCGTCGTCATCATCATCATCATCAACACGATCATCGCCACTACCACCTCCACCACCACCACCACCACCACCGCCGCCGCCGCCGCCTCCGGCACCACCACCACCACCACCGCCGCCGGCACCACCACCACCACCACCGCCGCCGCCGCCGGCACCACCACCACCACCACCATCATCACCATCATCATCATCATCATCATCATCATCATCATCATCATCATCGTCGTCGTCGTCGTCATCAGGAAGACTAAAGCTATCAAGTTGCGGTACCAAATACCGTAGCAAAGAGGGTGTGTGAAGACAATTACAGAGATAGAGCTGTGATAAAGACGACATGAAATTTCGCTACAATATAACATCGCTGACATTTTGTCTCTAATAGCTATTGGCCGACTCTTTATTGTTGTACGAACAGGATAGGGTGGGTGGAGGAATATTCTCTCAGCTAGTTGCACCGTGGAAGAAAAAAAAAGAGAAAAAATAGAAAGAAAAGAGCACTTAATCAATTCGCATGCGCGCATACAAACACGTACATACACACACACACACGCACACACAGATAAATATATGCATATATATATATATATATATATGTGTGTGTGTGTGTGTGTGTGTATACATACATACACACATGCATATATATATATACATACATATATGTATAAATATATACATATGTGCATCAATATATGCATATATGCATGCATTCGTGCAGAATGCAGACATGCATATTTACGAGTATACATATATGCTGACGCACTGTTACATCGGTTATATGAAACAGTTAAAGAAATAATGAGACGAAATCCACTCAAATTTAAACTGATTCTCAACTAATCAATTTTGGCCACTGACCTCTAAATTTTCCAGGAAAATGTCTGTTACAGATAGCATTTGTTATTTATATGATGTTGGTTAAGTGCTTAGAGATATTCCAAAGTAATGAAAAGTTGCCATAGGAGAGAGTGACAAAAATGTATAAAAACTACTGAATTCATGGCCGACGTTACCACAATAACTCAGATCTCATACATATAAGTTAGATTTTAAACATATTTATATGTAAGACAAATATTAAGAAGGACTTCATGTGGATCATATCTTCTTATAAAATGCTTTGTTCCGTATTTGCAATTTCCTTACAATAATCAACATCAAAATAACCAAAGGATAAATTAATTTTGATAATGTAAAGAGGGTTGGCTTTCAAGCTTATGGGAAGCAAATTGAGCATGATCGATAGATTAAAATTAATTGATTTTTCTTTACAAATGCAGTGGGATAAGTGTTCTGGGCGTTGTAGATCAAGCTTCTTCAGTCATCCTTCAATGATGGTCTTTTGCTTAACAGATACGCTTAGAGAAAGCAGTGAAACACTCAAGTTGGCGTTGACAGAATGAGAATAGGAAAACTTCAACAACAGAAACCATAAAAGGAAATAAGAAGAAAAGCAACTTAAACTGATGGCTAGAGAGGGCATTGCGATGGTAATAGAAAAAGAGAAAAGCAGAAAGAACAGTTACCCTTCCGAAAAACAAATTTAAAAAAAACAACAAAAAAACAAACAAACAAATAAAACAATCCAATCTATAAAAAGTTGTTAAACATGACAAAGAGAAAAGGATTGAGTATATATGAAAAAGAATAATTTCAAGAATTAAAGAAATTATATAACAAAGCGATTGAGAATACGAGCACAGTAAGGAAACAATGCCATAAAGACTGGTAAATAAACCTGATTATGCAAACAATAGAGCCATACTTGGATCTAACAAGAGAAAGACTGAATATTTAACGCATGTGACTCTTGACTAGTATTTCCTATTTAGATAGTAGAAGAATGCCAATAACAACGGCTAAAAAAATTACACCATGAACAATAGTAGCAGCAATAATAATAATCATTTCTGTTATAGGCACAAGGCCTGCAATTTGTGGGGTGGAAACTAGTCGATTACATCGACCCCAGAGTTTCACTGGTACTTAATTTATCGACTCCGAAAGAATGAAAGACAAAGTCGATCTCGGCGGAGTCTGAACCCAGAGAGTAGCGACGGGTGAAATACTGCTAAGCATTTCGCCCGGCGTGCTAACGATTCTGCCAGCTCGCCACCTTATTTGAAATTTTGGCACAAGGCCAAAAATTTCAGGAAAGTTTACATCGAACCCAGTACGCAACTGGTACTAATTTTTTCGACCCCAAGGGAATGAAAGGTAAAGTCGACCTCGGCGGAATATAAGTTCAGGACGTAAGGACAGACGAAATGCCGCTAAGCATTTTGCCCAGTGTGCTAACGATTTCGCCAGTACAACGCCTAAGCAGCAGCAATAATGATACTACTACTACTACTACTAATAATAGCAGTAGTAGTAGTAGTAGTAGTAGTAGTAGTAGTAGTAGTAGTAGTTTCAAATTTTGGTACAAGGCCAGCAATTTCGGGGGAAATCGACCCCTGTACTCGACTGGTACTTATTTTATCGACTCTGAAAGATGAAAGGCAAAGTCTGCCTCAGAGGCATTTTAACTCAGAATGTACTGACGTACGAAATACCGTTAAGCATTTTGGCTGACATGCTAAGGATTCTACCAGCTTGCTGCCTTAGCTATGATGATGATGATACTACTACTACTACTACTACTACTACTACTACTACTATACTACTACTACTAATAATAATAATAATAATAATAATAATAATATTAATAATAGTAAGAATTATTATTATTTGTTCCACATACTTCTAGAGATCTTTACTCACTGTTCACAAGGCTCCGGCAAGTATTGGTACTACTGCTTCCTTTTTCATCGACCAGAACTGCTTTACATCCCAAATCTCTCGACTTTTCTTTCTTCCTATTTATGTTTATGTCTCTTCAAAAATTTTCACCGAAAATTTTCCCAAAAATTTTTAGAAAATTTTCCCCAAAAATTTTTCCAAAATTTTCACCGAAAATTTTACTTTGTGATTTTGGCACCGCTGGCTTTCCATACTTTGTGATTTGGGCACCCTTGGCTTTCCATACTTTGTGATTTTGGCACCGCTGGCTTTCCATACTTTGTGGTTTGGGCACCGCTGGCTTTCCATACATTGTTATTTTGGCACCACTGGCCTTCCATACTTTGTGATTTTGGCACCACTGGCCTTCCATACTTTGTGATTTTGGTACCGCTGGCCTTCCATACTTTGTGATTTTGGCACCGCTGGCCTTGTGATTTTTCCAAAACTTTGCCCCAAAAATTTTTCAAAATTCTCACTGAAAATTTTACCAAAAAATTTTTCGAAAATTTTACACAAAAATTTTTCGAAAATTTTCCCCAAAAATTTTCCGAAAATTTTCACGGAAAATCTTCCCCCAAAATTTTTCCGAAATTTTCACCGAAAATTTTCCCCAAAACTTTTTCGAAAATTTTCACAGAAAATTTTACCCAAAAATTTTTCCAAAATTTTACCCAAAAACTTTTCCAAAATTTTCACCGAAAATTTTACTTTGTGATTTTGGAACCGCTGGCTTTCCATACTTTGTGATTTGGGCACCGCTGGCTTTCCATACTTTGTGATTTTGGCACCGCTGGCCTTCCATACTTTGTGATTTTGGCACCACTGGCCTTCCATACTTTGTGATTTTAGCACCGCTGGCCTTGTGATTTTTCGAAAATTTTCACTGAAAATTTTACCCAAAAATTTTCGGAAAATTTTCCACAAAAATTTTTCGAAAATTTTCCCCAAAAATTTTTCGAAAATTTTCACAGAAAATTTTATCCAAAAATTTTTCGAAAATTTTCTCAAAAATTTTGGGTAAAGTTTTCGGTGAAAATTTTCCGAAATATTCGGTGAAAATTTTCGAAAATTTTTGGGGAAAATTTTCGAAAATTTTCACCGAAAATTTTACCAAAAAATTTTCCGAAAATTTTCACCGATAATTTTCCCCAAAAATTTTTCCAAAATTTTCCCCAAAACTTTTTCGAAAATTTTCACCGAAAATGTTACCCAAATATTTTTCCAAAATTTTACCCAAAAACTTTTCCAAAATTTTCACGGAAAATTTTACTTTGTGATTTTGGAACCGCTGGCTTTCCATACTTTGTGATTTGGGCACCGCTGGCTTTCCATACTTTGTGATTTTGGCACCGCTGGCCTTCCATACTTTGTGTTTTTGGCACCGCTGGCCTTCCATACTTTGTGATTTTGGCACCGCTGGCCTTGTGATTTTTCGAAAATTTTCACTGAAAATTTTACCAAGAAATTTTTCGAAAATTTTACCCAAAAACTTTTCAAAATTTTCACCGAAAATTTTACTTTGTGATTTTGGAACCGCTGGCTTTCCATACTTTGTGATTTGGGCACCGCTGGCTTTCCATACTTTGTGATTTTGGCACCGCTGGCCTTCCATACTTTGTGATTTTGGCACCACTGGCCTTCC
>NC_043003.1:72510759-72520759 GCF_006345805.1 Octopus sinensis | reverse complement strand
GTGGAGTTTTCCATGACCCTTTTGAGTTGTAACATATAAGTTCACAGGTAGAACGGTGCTCTTAAAGAATCTGGCACGTATGGAGTTGTCTATATTTTGTTTGGAAACCATTGTTTAAATGCCTTCCATCCTACCCTTAATCTCTGTGATGTCAGCGTCCATATCTCGGCGCACATTCAGTGTGTGCCTTCAGTAGACTTACTCTATTACTTCCTCGATTTTATCGCTTCCCAACTCTATTCGGCTCTGTCTTTCATCTTCCGACTGCATATATTTTGTTTTCATGTTTCATTTTAAGAACCTCATTCTAACTCTCAGTGTTAACCTATGTCAGTATAGTCTGCAGCTGGTCTATGGTTTCAGCGACGAGTACAATATCATCTGCGAAGTGGAGGTGTGTAAGTTGCACGCCATCGATGTTCATGCCACGTGTTCAGTCGATATGCTCCACCATTTTTAGATATGCAGTAAAGAGATTTGGAACGATGGTACCTACTTGTTTGACACCCTTCTCAATAGGGATTTTTACAGGTGGTGACAGTAGAGCTATATCTGTTGTGTATCCAGACTTGGTATCTCTGTGCAGTTTGATGCATTGCCCCTCGATACCTTACATTTCCAGAGATTTCAACACTGAGTTCATCTCGACACAATCGAAGGCTTTTTCGTAATCAAACTCTTTAAAAGCATCATCCTACCCGAGCTCTTATACGTTACGACTCAAAAGAGCCATGAGTGGAGGCGCGTGGCTTAGGGGTTAGGGTGTCAGCACCATGATCGTAAGATTGTGGTTCCGATTCCTGGATCGGGTGACGCGTTGTGTTCTTGAGCAAAACACTTTATTTCACATTGCTCCAGTCCACTCAGCAGGCAAAAATGAGTAACGCTGCGATGGACCGTCCAGCTGGAGATCATATACGCCATAGAAACCGGGAAACCCGGCTCATGAGCCTGGCTAGGCTTTAAAAAGAGCGCATTTATTTAGTGGAGGCACATGGCCTAGTGGTTAGAGCAGCGGACTCACAGTCGAAGGATCGTGGGTTCGAATTTCAGACCGGGCGATGTGTGTGTTTATGAGCGAAACACCTAAGCTTCACGCAGGTCCGGCAGAAGGTAATGGCGAACTTCTGCTGACTCTTTCGCCACAACTTTCTCTCACTCTTTCCTCCTGCATCTTGCAGCTCACCTGCGACGGACCGGCGTCCCGTCCAGGTGGGAAACATATACGCCAAGGAAACCGGAAAACCGGCCCTTATAAGCCAGGTGAGGCTCGAGAAGGAACAAAAGAGCTATGAAAATATCCGTGCTAAGAGTATCATTACGAAAGTGCATTCGAAGAGAGATATGTCAGAATAAATATGTAATCTATTGTACTATAATTCTAATGAAAACTTGCTTGCTCTCTCGGTTGTTGGTCATCGAGGTGATTATGACCTTTGTAAGCAGACGGGACAAAAGCGTATGAGGCGATGGTCTTTTAAATCTTCTCCACCGCCCTTTTTTATGAAGCAGAATGTTATTTTACTCTTCCCTCTGTGAGGGTATTCGCTAGAGATTGGACGCTTGAAGAGGTAATAAGTTTCTTTATTGGCCACACAGGGCTGCACACAGATGGGACAAGTTACAAGGTAAAGCTTTTCTTTTGGGGGATGAAAAAAAAAACAACAAAAAACCAAAGAATAAAAAAAAGGGTGGCGTAGGTTTTCGATCAAAAGGGATCGTAAAAGGGAAAAAGAACAAAAAAAAGGAAAAGAAAAAAAGAAAAAAGGGAAAAGGAACAAAGGAAAAGAAAAATGAAAAAAGAAGAAAAAAGAGGAAAAAAGGGGAAGAGGAAAAGAAAACGATCAATAGGAATCGTGTATCACAGTCATGATGTATGGTGTAAAGGGGAAAGCAAGTAAGGTTTATCCGTGGGAAGAAAAGCCTACGAAAAAGACCACGGTAACCTTGGTCAATATGTAGTAAATGGCCAGCCCGCTTAGCTAGTGGTGTAGCTTCATCTTAAAAGCAGAATATCTATTTATCTATCTATCTATCTATCTATCTATCTATCTATCTATCTATCTATCTATCTATCTATCTATCTATCTATCTATCTATCTATCACTCGTGCAGTGTCCAACAATTTCCGACCTGTGGGCTTATGTCGAACAACTGCTGTCACGTGTGGGACGAATCGGTTTATCAGCTGAGTCTATCGTCAATATTGTCACGCCTCCTTCCTTCAAACGGGAAGGAAGAGCTATTTTCATCATCCTTGTGGCTATGGCGAAAGAATGTATCTGGTGGACGCGTCTGAAAGGATTGGAGACAAACACTTTCCTCTCTGGTCAATCTCTCATCAACTTCTTCAAGTACCACTTGAAAAGGAAAGTGAGAGTAGAGAGGCAAGTTTTGTCTAGCGAATGTTTTAAAAAATGTAGCAAGAATGGCACGTATGAATGACGAAGCCACCTTGAGCATAATCCTATGAACCCAGAAATTGAAAACAGAGAGTTGCTTATTCGCAAAAAAAAAAAAAAAAAGAAATATAACATGTGACTCCATTGACCGAGGTTACCGTGGTCTTTTCCGTAGGCTTTTCTTTCCACGGGTAAACCTCACCTGTCCTCCCCTTTACACTTCATATTGACATTTCTGTGATAACGATCCCTATTGATCAAATTTTTTTTCTTCCTCTCCCCCTTTTGTTAACCCCCCTTTTTTTGTCCTCTTTCTCTCCTTTTACGATCCCTTTTGATCGAAACCCCCCCTTCCTTTTTTTTTTTTTTAAACCTTCAAAAGAAAAGCTCTACCTTGTAATTTGTTCTATCTGTGTGCAGCCCTGTGTGGCTAATAAAGAAACATATCTATCTATCTATCTATCTATCTGTCTGTCTGTCTGTCTGTCTGTCTGTCTGTCTGTCTGTCTGTCTATCTGTCTGTCTATCTGTCTGTCTATCTATCTATCTATCTATCTATCTATCTATCTATCTATCTATCTATCTATCTGTCTGTCTGTCTGTCTGTCTGTCTGTCTGTCTGTCTTTCTGTCTGTCTGTCTGTCTGTCTGTCTATCTATCTATCTATCTATCTATCTATCTATCTATCTATCTATCTATCTATCTATCTATCTATCTGTCTTTCTGTCTGTCTGTCTATGTATGTAAGTATGTATGTATGTATGTATGTATCTATCTATCTATCTACTTATCCCACTCGTGCAGTGTCCAACAATTTCCGACCTGTGGGCTTATGTCGAACAACTGCTGTCACGTGTGGGACGAGTCGGTTTATCAGCTGAGTCTATCGTCAATATTGTCACGCCTCCTTCCTTCAAACGGGAAGAAGAGCTATTTTCATCATCCTTGTGGCTGAAAGGATTGGAGACAAACACTTTCCTCTCTGGTCAATCTCTCATCAACTTCTTCAAGTACCACTTGAAAAGCAAAGTGAGAGTAGAGAGACAAGTTTTGTCTAGCAAATGTTTTAAAAAAAGATGGGTGAATGTAGCAAGAATGGCACGTATGAATGACGAAGCCACCTTGAGCATAATCCTATGAACCCAGAAATTGAAAACAGAGGGTTACCCACTTGCAAACAAATGTGGTAACATATAACAATATTGATCGAGGTTACCGTGGTCTTTTTCGTAGGCTTTTCTTCCCACGGATAAACCTTATCTGCTTTCCCCTTTATACCGTACATCATGACACTGTGATACACGATCCCTATTGATCGTTTTTTTTCCTCTCCCCCTTTTTTCCTCTTTTTTCTTCCTTTTTTCTTTTTCTTTTCCTTTTTTCCCCCTTTTTTTCCCCTTTTACGATCCCTTTTGATCGATAACCTACGCCACTCTTTTTTGTTTCTTTTGTTTTTTAGTTTTTTTTGTTTTTTTTTCATCCCACAAAAGAAAAGCTTTACCTTGTAATTTGTCCCATCTGTGTGCAGCCCTGTGTGGCCAATAAAGAAACTTATCTATCTATTTATCCATCCATCCATCCATCCATCCATCCACCTATCCATCTATCTATCTATCTATCTATCTATCTATCTATCTATCTATCTATCTATCTATCTATCTATCTATCTATCTATCTATCTATCTATCTATCTATCTATCTGACGGTGAACAGGTGTGGTCGCCGTTTGTGAGGCACGCTTTCCCGCAGCTCGTCTCCATGACCGAACTGCAGTCGTGGATCAAAAAGAGGCCGAGGAAGGGCGAATGGCACCGCGAGTGTCGCGTTGCTCTCAAGCAACTCTGCCGTCCTGGGTCGACCTTAAGTGACTTCAACACAACCAAAGCATTCTATAGGGGTTTAGTGGAGGGGAGGTACGACGACGAGCTCGGGGCGAACCTGGACGTCGACGAGGAGTACCTGACCCGCCTGTTCAGGACGACTTTCGGGCCAGGGCCCATGGACAACTTCCAGAGATCCCTGGCCTGGCAGTGCTACCGAGAAGCGCTACCCGTTCGGGATAAGCTCTACAGACACGGCTCGAGAAACACGGGGCCGACCTGCCCGAGATGCGGTCAGAGCGACGAAACCGTTCTGCACGCACTCGTTCAGTGTCCAACAATTTCTGACCTGTGGGCTTATGTCGAACAACTGCTGTCACGTGTGGGACGAGTCGGTTTATCAGCTGAGTCTATCGTCAATTTGTCACGCCTCCTTCCTTCAAACGGGAAGGAAGAGCTATTTTCATCATCCTTGTGGCTATGGCGAAAGAATGTATCTGGTGGACGCGTCTGAAAGGATTGGAGACAAACACTTTCCTCTCTGGTCAATCTCTCATCAACTTCTTCAAGTACCACTTGAAAAGGAAAGTGAGAGTAGAGAGGCAAGTTTTGTCTAGCGAATGTTTTAAAAAAAGATGGGTGAATGTAGCAAGAATGGCACGTATGAATGACGAAGCCACCTTGAGCATAATGCTATGAACCCAGAAATTGAAAACAGAGATTTGCTTATTTACAAAAAAAAAAAAAAAAAAAGAAATATAAAATGTGACTTCATTGACCGAGGTTACCGTGGTCTTTTCCGTAGGCTTTTCTTTCCACGGGTAAACCTCACCTGTCCTCCCCTTTACACTTCATATTGACATTTCTGTGATAACGATCCCTATTGATCAATTTTTTTTTTCCACTCCCCCCTTTTTTAAACCCCCCTTTTTTGTCCTCTTTCTCTCCTTTTACGATCCCTTTTGATCGAAACTCCTCCCTTTCCTTTTTTTTTTATTTTTATTTTTTAAACCTTCAAAAGAAAAGCTCTACCTTGTAATTTGTTCTATCTGTGTGCAGCCCTGTGTGGCTAATAAAGAAACATATCTATCTATCTATCTATCTATATATCTGTCTGTCTGTCTGTCTGTCTGTCTATCTATCTATCTATCTATCTATCTATCTGTCTATCTATCTATCTATCTATCTATCTATCTATCTATCTATCTATTTATCTATCTATCTATGTATCTGTCTATCTATCTATCTATCTATCTATCTATTTATCCATCCATCCATCCATCCATCCATCCATCCACCCATCCATCCATCTATCTATCTATCTATCTATCTATCTATCTATCTATCTATCTATCTATCTATCTATCTATCTATCTATTTGTCTGCCTGCCTGCTTGCCTGTCTGTCTGTCTGTCCGCCTGCCTGCCTGTATGTCTGTCTGTCTGTCTATCTATCTATCTCCATTGTCCTGGAAACACAGCCAAATAAAAAAAAGAAACCATCTGTTTTATATAAATAAACAACCTGTGTGTACATTCACAAGAAAATTTCATTTTACAAGTACGAAAAACGAACGAAAGTGGTAATAATAATGACTAAATAAAGAAATTCTTTTTTCATAATTCTGGCGTCATCCTCTTTTCTCTATTATCAATATCTGTACTTTATACATACATAGATACCATACTTACGTATATACAAACATACATACACACACACATACATACATATATATATATATAAATGGAGTTAAACGCAGGTACCTTGGTAACTATTTATATATTTTTTCCGTGTTAATTGTTAACAAGGGAAAATACACATATCTATCTATCTATCTATCTATCTATCTATCTATCTATCTATCTATCTATCTATCTATCTATCTATCTATCTATCTATCTATCTATCTATCTATCTATCTATCACGTTAATTTCACGAGCAGGCTGTTCCATTGATCTGTTCAACAACTGGAACTCTCGTCGTCGTAACCGACGGAGTGCCACGAAATATATATATATATATATATATATATATTTATATAACATGCATACATGCATGCATACATACATACATACATACATACATACATACATATACCCACGCTCACACCACTACAACGCACACATAAATTGCTGTTTGCGCTGTGTACAGCGAAATCTGAAACGGTGATTCGCATATTTATTCTCAATAAGTCTCGGCAGATTCGTACGCAAATATGTAGAGAAAAATTCTCCCCTTTACAACGATAATGCGCTCATAACACATCAGCTTATTGGTGATCCGACATGTGTCGTGTATTTCTGACTGACGTGGCACAAAATATCAAAACGCCGGTGTTTAAGAATTTCCTGCGCCGGTTTTTTGAGCACATTATCGTCGTAAAATGGAGAAGTTTTTTCCTGTGACATACATGATAACGAGTAGCATATTTGTCTTCGAATCTCAGTTTCTCAGAAAGTACTCCTTCACCGATGACCAGGGACATACACTCGCATAAATCTCTACTGTAACAGGTGATAAGCAGCATACATGACAGCAAAAGTTAATGCGTGTCTTTATTCCTGGATAGATTTCAAGAGACAGCAATATTGATAACCAGAGCATTCCCCAGATTAGCAACCGAGATTGTAAATTCGAAGGATATATTTTTGCAATACAGGAGTGAAAAATTTGTTGACAATGAAACATGAAGTCGTGATTAGAACATTATATAATGAGATCTGTAGAAAGGATAAAATTGAAGGGATAAATATACGAAGCTACCCTAATGTAAAGGATATAATCATACACAATATGAAAAAATACTGTTGAAATGTCACTGTCAAGATTTCAATAAAATGCAAGGACCACAGATCAGACAGTAGAGTAAAGAAAAGAAATTATGCACTGTAGTTGAAATTAATAGCCCAGCAGATGCCGACATAATGTTAATGAAAACAAGTAATTATGCTGAACTGATTAAATATCTCACTGAATCAGATGAAGAATACAGTTACAAATACTGTAAAAGTACAGTACAAATATGGAAAACGTTTCCTAAATTCAGCACCTAATAAGATTCACATATGTAATGCATTCCATGCCCGCACCTATGTGTACATGTGCACATGCATCGGCATATGGCTTACATCTGTGCATGCACACATAGGCATATATGTATATATACACACGCACATGTATGCATACACACATGCATACATGTATATATACATACATACACACATATATATATATCTTTATATATAAAAGTGAAGTTGTGTGTCTGTCTCCTACGATTTAGATTCCTAACTACTCCCACATTTTGCGGTGCAGTTTAACCAAAACCGGGTATCTTATAGTCGTGATTCATATCGAGCCCTTCTGGGTATTAGCGCGCGTCTACGATGAGTCTACGATTAAAAAAAAAAAATTACCATCATTTTTCTCCATTTTAATGCCTTTTTTCGCTATTATATAAGGGAAGTAACTCTCTAAAAATGTCTACGATGAGTCAACGATTTAAAAAAAAATTTACCATCATTTTTTTTCCATTTTCAATGCATTTTTTTTGCTATTTTTTGGCTATAACTCTCTAAAAATGCTTATATAGTTATTTCCCTTACAAACCCGAGCAACGCCGGGCGATACTGCTAGTATATATATATATATAAAATTAGAAAAAAACACCTTTTATCAATATTCAGAATGAACAATTAAATTACACCGTCTAGAAAATTACATATAACAGAAATATTAAAATAATAATATACCGATGATTAAGTAAATTGCAAAATAATAATGAAAACGTATATATTTGGTAGAATAACGACACGTGTTTCGTGGCTATATTTAAGAAATGATAATAGTAAAAAAGATTAATAGTATTAGTAAAATCACTTCGATATAAATATAGTCACTCATCAGGTTAAAAATAGCGGTTAGTTAAAAGAGCCCGATAGAATAAGTACCAAGATTCATTCGGCTAAATAATTATTTTAGGTGGTGTCCCAACCTGGTCACAGCCTAAAGACTGAAAAAGTAAAAGATGAAACACACACACACACACACACACACACACACACACACACACACACACACATGCATAGATACAAAAGCTATAAAGAAATGTACAAATTTTGCCATGGTGTCACGAGACGATCAAAAAACCTTTGATGTTATGCCACACAGGTACATTATCAACGCACTCCAATTAGTCAAGGTCCTGCCACCACTATAAGCATCCATCCACCACCTAACCTAAAACTGACATACCGCCCTACTTCTGAAAGTGACTATGAACATATTAGCGATGACACCATAGGCTACCAAAAAAGTGGGACACTTGCGTTTTCTTCTAAAATATCAAACATGAACGACCAAAATTTTCAGCCTTTACTTTCTAGTGGAAGCTACAAACATCTTGGACAGCTATGATAGACTTACCAATTAAAAGAGGATCAGGAATGAACACCTAGAGGGAATTAAAGAACATATGATCATCCGAATTCACAGTTTACTACAGCATTGCAGTGTCTCTCCTCATGCCTACATAAAATAACAAAGCCAAGGCAATTTGATATTCCTATGACATTTATAAATAGAGAGGTGGTCTTACAGCTGTTTCAGGGAAATTGATATCCTATCATCAGAATCGAGTTAAAAGAGCTTCAGTAGAAGGGATTAGTAGAGTTCAGTTTTTCTGTTTTTTAAACGTTATTCTGGAAAAAGAGAGATATACAAGAAATTAGATATAATGCAGAGAGTATAAAAGGAAAATATGAAAATAAAAATACATGTTGGATGTTAAAGCTGCTGTTCCGTTATCCAAAAAATGTGTTGTGTAGAATGGGTAAAGAGTCCTTTTTTCCATGATGTGTAAAGTCCGATAAGAATTCGAACTTTGTAATTTCAAATGCAGGTATTAATTCCATGTGCTGTTCATTAACAACGATCTTGTAGTATAAATGAATTTCGAGATTTATACTGGTAAGGGTAAGTAGGTAATGCGAGAAATGAATAGATAAGAATATTACAAGGAAGAAGTACGTATAGGAGAGAGTGGTCGCATTAGATGTTAAGAACTTAGCCAAATCCTTTTTTGATATATGAGATTCCAAACGCGGTGAGCTGGCAGAACCGTTAGCACGCCAGGAAACACCAGGCCCTTCAAAGCGCAGACACCAGGCCCTTCAAACACAAAAAATACCCCCATTCCCACACATGCACCAACCCCCACAAAGATACCCCCCCTGCTGCGGTGCCAATACCCAGACAGGACGACAGCATTCCCCACACAAATATTACGTCAAAAGGATCAGCCACCTTTTATATATGGATGACCTAAAATTTGGATTTACCAAAGAAATAGATATGAAATTTGGATTAGAAAAAAGCGCCAAAGTAACCCTGAAAAGAGGGAAATTAGTTAAGAGTAGCATCACACTAGATAAAGCCAATGAAATAAGAGAATTAGATCAAAGCCAAACTTACAAATATTTAGGAATCCAGGAACTAGATCTGATACAACACACACAAATGAAAGAGAAAATAAAGAAAGAATACTATAGGCGAGTTAGATCAATACTAAAAACAGAGCTCAATGCTAAAAACAAAGTAATAGGTATTAACACTTTAGCCGTCCCAGTTATAAGTTACAGCTACAATATCCTTAACTTGACACTAAATGAACTAACCAAAATAGATAGGAAAGCAAGAAAAATAATGACAGGATCTAGGATGCATCACACAAAATCTGACATAGAAAGGCTATATATACAACATATAGAAGGTGGTGGAGG
>NC_043003.1:72495759-72505759 GCF_006345805.1 Octopus sinensis | reverse complement strand
ATCTTGCAAATGCCTATGTGTCAATACTCTATAAGCTGGCTGGAGAACTTTGAACAGGAAACAAGTCTCAGAAAGGTTCGGATATCTCTTTCTGGTCTACTAGAACAACTTCAATCTGGGAGTCTGTACTTGAAGAACATTAGAGTGGCACAAACTCAATAAGAGCACATATCATTGAACGTACCATTTCATTGATACTTGAAATGAACACACTAATAAAGTTTGTTAATGCAGTACAGAGGGCCACTCATGTGTCTAACAGTCGTCCCCCACCACCAATGAGGGCTTTTATGGAAGGACTGACTGCGACAACAACAGCAAGAAGAGCCTTGAGGAGTTGATGATCTGGGCTTGCATGAGTTCAAAACCAGGTCAAGTTCAGATCTCTTATACTGAAGTAAGAGTTTGTAGCAAGTTCGGTTTCTCGGTTGCTAGCATACAGGTGCAATCCATCATTGTGATACTTGTGAAGAACCCGGGAAAGGTATTTAATGGTAGCCTGAAATCCTCAACTTACCTCTGTGAAACCAGCAAAGAACTGGAAGCCTAGTAATCCACAATGAATTAATCAGGTCTACCTGATAAATTTAAGGCCTGGATCTACCATTGATTCTTTCAGAGATCTTGGTATATGAGGTCACAATGTCTGCACTAGAGAGCTTTGAGTGGAGAATCAATCAGCAGATTCCTTGGGGAATGGTTAGGACTTCCTCGGAGTCTGAGTAGCATCGTCATGTTTGGTTTGAGTAAAAGATTGACGGTTCCATAAGGAGCTCGAGAGAAGAATTCATGGTGACACGTATTGCAATATTAAGACTTTCAACGCAAAAGACTCTCAGGTTGAAATTGAGATCAGGACAGGACGTAAGCGAAGAGCAGCGTAGACTACTGAGTCTGCAAAGCCGTGTCTAAGACAGGGGTATGGGTGGATTATGTACCTCGTGGAAGGTGTGGGTAGCTGCACTACTCATTGCCTGACAAGGTGCAAGAAAAGGATGAAATTGGAATAATAATTGCTGAAAAACATCCAAATTCCGACAAAGAAGTATTATTCAACATGCCTTATCGAGAAAATATTAAGCGTAGCCAAAGACATGTGCTGGAAAGCCTTGTTCTTTGAGGATCCAACAGCCAATACATCCGGAGCCTTTTTTAACATACTTTATTAAGAAAAGAGAAAGTGTAAGTCTAGATCGTCAAGCTTTAAATTCCGAAAATACCCTCCTAGGATAGAAAACTTTGAGAATTTCAAAGTTAATTTACTAAACATCATCTAAAAGGTAAAATTCCAGAATCGTTCTAACCCATTCCCAAACTCTTTAAAGAGTTACATAAGCAAGCACCTACCTAATGCATACGTCTTCGCTAACAAATCAAAGAACATTCATGAAACAAACGCTCCCCCAAATATAAGACTTCTTACAAACACTATCACTAAAACACACAAGAAAATCATTTCAATCTACAATGACACAAATACCAAAGCGAAGAAGCCTAAAGATAGAAGATTGTTCGAACTGTCTCGCAACGGCCCAACCTTCTGTGAAGCTTAACGACAACAAGTCCAACAAGTTTTCAGTCTTAAATGCCAGCTACTGAACTTCTCTGGGAGCATGGGTTGCAATGTAATCATAGTTTTAATAGCATCAGCTTCAGTATCAGAAGGCTACATGGCTGAGCCTGGGAAAGTGCAGCACTGCGGTAATCAACTAGAATCATGCATAAAGCAACTTGCAAGTTTACTCACGGATTTCTACACTTCAGTTTCGAAATTCCATCTCTAGAAGTAGCGACCTCAATGTCAGAATCGTTGTGAATGCTAGAAAGTCATTCCCTATTCACGATGATTCTTATATGGTAAAAACAAAAATGGAAGGCGACTCATAGTTCGATGTATCCACGGGGAGTTATGACGGGACTGAGGTTGTCAATCCTGTGGTGTCATTTATCTTGGATGCTCTAAAATAATATCCACACCCCCACAGTTCGGCCTCAAACCACATGATCGGCCCCTCCATGGACAAATTCAAGTAGAATTCAAAAACTTTGGCCTGGCAGTAAACTGTTACTACCACAAGTTAAAAATAGGCTAACTTACTGAACGTAAGCCTAGATCTCGAAACAGGCATGCATTACTTTTACAGAAATATCTGTAAACTGATCCTGAGGGTGATTGGAGTGTCAAAAATACTTCAACCACACTCTAGCTGCAGTTAGAAAACTAGTTACTGTCACCATCAGAAGAATCTTCAGTCTACTGGTGGGCAGAGAGATTTCCAACAGGACTATACCGGACTATAACGAATCACTAACGAAGAATAGCTTTGCCGATACGTTTGTGTAACCTTCATTCCCAAAATCCGAAGAGAACCTTTATCCACAAAGTCCGAAGAGATTAAGAAATAGAAGACTAATCTGATTTAATCCTACATTAAGAAATAGAAGACTAATCTGATTTAATCCTACATTTAATCTAGATGCTTAAACTAATATAGCATGGTACGTCTTCATACTAATTTGAAAGTATTTCCCAACGGCCTATCGATGTCAAATTTTTTTAAGATTTTCATAACATCAAGGATAGCTACTCTAGCTTAGATACCTTCGCTTTCATTATTGCACACTAAAACAGAAGAAACCACACACATAGTCTTCAACCTACACTCCAGGTTGTAACTTCCAAGATTCTACAAATTGCCCATTGAGATTGAGTTTGATTCACAAAAAGCCACCCTCACACCATCCGATAGCATCACAAGACACTATACGGATAGGACAGTCAATGACTTTAAGGGAAGATACACGTCATACATGTGCTCCTTCTGGTGTTGGAAGACGGAAATACCTATTCACTCTTCAATTTCATCATGAGGGTCAAGCACTATTAGAACGACGTCCCCATCTTCCCATCTCGAGCTCGTAATTGCCAAGTCTGCCACCGCGAAAAACTTCACATGATCCACCAGCCTGCAATATCTATCAATTGGAAAAAAATAACCAGTAGTATTGTTGTCACGAGAGGAACATCGTTCTGTTAATGAACTTCAAGCAATTGGCTGCTAATAAGCTTGATCTGGCTTACCCACATACAATGGCAGGGTTTATCGGTAGAGATTGCAATTATATCTCAAGTCTCTCACGCAAACTCACATGTAAGCTAATGCAATCAAATCAGTTTCCTCTCTATGAGGTAATTGTTGCCACTGAAATACCACACTCTGCAGATTGATGAGTAACTGATACCAACATCTTGTCTACCCTACCACTTGCAATATCCAGTCTAAAGATCTGATGTTGCTACATTCTGCACAATGTCAACAAAATGGTGCCAACATCTTGTCTACTCCAGTACGGGGAACTGCCATTATAATAATTGATGATGCTACGGTAGCAAACACAGCCAAGTAACCAGAAAGTTAACCATTGGGGGTTTATATACACTCACCTAAAATCTATCTTAAATTTCTTTCAAATTCTCTTCCTCTCTCTGAAAATGTGAGCTACGTTCACGAAATTTTATGTAAGGTGAAGCTGAGTCAGACTGCCAGTAAATCCACGTAACTCAACCATTTGTGTTGAGTGCTACTTTCATTGGCATTGGTATCGCGTGAGAAATGTACTTTTATACAAACAGGAATCACTCTTTACTTATAAACAACAGAACTTCTTCATAAAAAAACCTATGGTTTTCCCGTGAAGGGTTAAACAGTATGCTGTTTTTCTAATATATTTATATATGTAAGCTTATGTGTGTTATTCATCGATTACTAAGATATGAAAGGCAAACTGAAATATTGATAGGATTTGAACTAGGAAAGTAAAAGCAGTCATCAAATTGAGTACGGTATTTTATCGGTCGTTTCACCGATTCTGCCAAACAAAATCAACAACAAAAACAACTACAACTACGACAAAAGCCAACAACTACAACCATAAAAACAACAACCGCTACAATAACAACATGGTGGCTCAACGTTAAATTGGCATGAAGATCCTTAACATTAAAGATGGGAATGTTAAAAGAAACAAACACAAAAGAAAAGACAAAAATAAGAAAATAATGCCAAAATGTATTTAAAAACTAGGATGATGTATTCGGAAACATCTTAAAAAGAAGGTTAAACTATGGATTGAAAATAATTCTTGTAATGTTTATATGGGGGCGACTTTCTGTTTGTGGAGATGGGGTAAAGGGTAGGTGGATATTGGTTCTTTTGTTTTCTTAGGAATTTCTGCATCTTGAGATTCCTTGCATTGTTTCGCGAGCAGAAGTATAAGCGAAAACAACTGAGTTACTATTAGAATCTTGTTTACTTGTTTAACTGATAGAATCAGATAGCGGACAGTGAAAATTACTGTTGCATTCAGTGTCAGACAACAGGCAAACAGATCAATAAAGCGTGTGCGTGTTTAGAGAGAAGCGTATTATAAGAAAGGAGAAGGGAGAGAGAGAGAGAGAGAGAGAGACAGAGAAGGCACTATATGTGAGCGAATTTTTGTTTGTATATGCGTATGTGTGTATATATACGTGTGTGTGTGTGTGTATTATACATACACACACACACACATATATACACAATAAGTAATGTGTATAAATATATCTATTATGTTAAACTGTCGATTGTCCAAATTTGTCCAAATGCGTTTATTTTTCAATATATACTTTTGATTGCAAAAGCCAGTTCTTTTAGTCAAACTATCGTAACTCCAGTTGCTTCAGAGGCTAAGATATCAAAAATTGTCAAAGTGTAGTACAACGATTTTGGGATGGAAAGGTGAAACTATTTATTCGTTTTCTGAAGAAACAACGTTATGGACTTACGACATTTTGTATGATAGCAACGATATTTTTTTTCCCCTGTCTTCCCTTCTCTGGATCTTTCCTTCTCCTATGTTTCCGACGAAGAGCTCTGATCGAAACGTTATTCCACGTCCTCGCGTTGTTGTGTTTTTTTGTGCTTTCTTGTTTGTATTATATATATATATATATAATATATATATATATATATAATATATATATATATATATATATATATATATATATATATATATATTACATATGTATGTATGTATGTTTGTATGTATGTATGTATGTATGTATGTATGTATGTATGTATGTATGTATGCGTGTATATAATATGCATGTATGTCGAATGCCGGTGGTGTGCCTTGATTTTTCAGAATCCTCATAACAACAAACCTGCCTGGGTTAAAACGGTAGTAACGTCGAATATCCATATTGATGCGGCAATAAACATTAATCTTCATAACTATATGTATGTATGTATGTATGTATGTATGTATGTATGTATGTATGTATGTATGTATGTATGTATGTATGTATATATGTGTGTGTGTGCGTGTGTGTGTGCGTGCGTGTATGCGTGTGTATACATATGTATGTATGTAGTATGTATGTATGTATGTATGTATGTATGTATATATATATATATATATATATATATGCACAAAGCTAGCGAGAGAGAGAGAGAGAGAGAGAGAGAGAGAGGAGAGAGAGAGAGAGAGAGAGAGAGAGAGAATAAGGGTTGAAAATGCGCTAAGGTTATATATATAGGTGCAGGCATGGCTATATTGGTAAGAAACTTGCTTCCCAACTATATGATCTTGGATTCAGTTCTGATGTGCGGCACATTGTGTACAGGCACGAACGCACACACACACACACACGTATATACTGAAAATTCGGGTTAAATTTAACGATTATTTATGTCTCTTCTTTTTGACGAACAGCTTAATATATAGATGAACAGTCTACAGTGTCGAAGAGCATAAAGATTAAAGTTGTAGCTGATTCGAAGTTAGCTTCATATGGGACTGGAAGCTATCTGAGTATTGGAAAACAGTTCCTTTTATCATGATGAGTCGCGCCGAGTACCAAAGCACCAACGTCCTAACTCCTGCTGACTGGAAAGATCTGACAGAGACAGCTGCAACGGAGACTTTCAAGCCGTAGCCAATAGGATGATGATGGTCTTTGGGTGTGACTCCAGTGAGAGCGATGTCATACTGTCGTACTTTTTTAAATATGACTTTAAGCTCAATTCAAGCGACTATGTAAAGCTGTTGGAGGCTGGTTATATCTTGGCTGGAGTGGGTTACTGCTAGAAGACCATTTGTGTGGCAGCAGTGTTCGGCTCCTTGTCATATCTCAGGAAAGACCCAGAAGTGGTTGTCGAAGAATTTCTACCACTTCTCTGTCCCCAATTTCTGGCCTCCAAATTCCCTCGATTGTAATCATATGTGTGAGACGCTATTGAGAAAAAAACCCAACTGCCTTACCTGCAGCACCAAGGCCGAGCTCGTGGTCAAAATTAAGGAGGTGCTCAAATATCTTTCCAGTCACACCGTGAGGAAAGCATGCGCGAGGTTCCAGAGCCGTCTTCAGGTTATGGTTGAAGCGGAGCGCAGGGACTTTGAGTAAACGATTATCTATCAGTTATAACTCAGTTGATAATTTTTGATATACCTTGATTTTTGGGATTCTTTTCCTTTTATGCAAATTTAGCTCGAATACCCTGCATATATATTCAAATACACACACACACACTCATAGTTATGCATGTGTGAATGTGTGTGTGTGTGTAATTCGTGAGTTCTTCAAATTTAAAACTTTTCTTTGATTGTTGCTAACAATGCCACTAGGCTTTTGTTTTCTTTCTACATAGTGGGGTATTTAATAAAATTTAATTAATTCCCCTTACAATACTTATAGGTTCAGTACTTATATTTATCCACACACGTTTATATAAAGGCATATATACATACATACATGCATGTATACATACATAAAATACTCCCACAAACATAAACATAAACACCTCCCACACACATATGAGTATATATGTATATATATTTGTGTGCAAAACATATGTCTGTATGTGTGCGCGTGTGTGTGTGGTAGTTATGCATTTCCACATTTTTCAACCGTTTTCGTTCAAACTTGACACACTGATAGCTTATGCTCCAAGAGTGGTCATGACCTACTTTATATTTTCGAGACCCCCCGCGTATAAGCAAGAACTACGAATAGCTGTTCAGAAACCCAGATTTTTTTCCCGATAACTTCTTGGTTTTTCGAGCGATTTCTTCCAAATTTGACATGAGCATTACTCATGACATAAGAATTACTTTGCTTGAAATTTGTGTCAAGGTCAACCATGTTAATTGTGAAAATCGGATTTTACCACTAACTTCCGCAGTTTCCAACCGATTCGTTCCAAATTTAGCACAAACATCACTCATGCTTTAAGAATTATTTAGAATCTATGTCTTTGTCAAGTCAATCTTCATTGACTGGAAAAAGTCTGCGAATAACTGCATAAAATTCGGTTTTTCCGCAGTTCCAAAACCGATTTGCTCCAAATTTGGCAAGAATATGACCCATGCTTAATTGACTGTTTTAAAACTAATATTTTGTCAAGTTTATTTGCATTAAATTTGCAATTTACTGGATTAACATTGGTTTTTTGCTTACAACTTCTGCCGTTTACTCATGCACCAAGGATCGATGGGGCTGTTTTACTTCGCTGATTTGATCTGTATGCATTAGTGTTTACTTAAAATACCCTCTGTTATCGTCTACGGTCACTTCAGCACAAACTTTCTTTAATTGCCCTCTGCTCATAGTGTGATAATATGGGGGTGAACTTTGAGCATAACCTTTGACATTTGGGCGTGAATACTATTAATGTGCATCCCTCTTTTTGATCTGTGTACATTAGTGTTTACTTAAACCACCCTCTATTATCACCTACGGCCATGATGCCACCCCCACTTCAACCTTTTATTTGGTGTGAATGATTGCATTTACCACGTCCTTAGTATTTACTCACCACCCATTATCGCCGACAATCATAATGCCCCCTTTTCAGCACCATTTTTCTTAATGATATTATATCAATGGTCTGCCAAAAAGGAGTGAACTGCGAACATGACCTTTGACCTATGCGCATGAACACTATTGACTGTGCACTGTAATGAGCCTGTCCAACTAATTCTTTGATTGAATTTCATTGGTGGAAAACTGTTCACCTGATCATGCCAGTGTTAAATCGTAATTATTGATGCACTTTTGTGCATATCTGATACGTGCTTCAGCTTACAGGTTAGGCCTACCATTTAACGTACCTTATTGCTTTAACTTCATACTTTCCGGAAATTATTCGTTGTTCCCATACGCCATTGAGTTAACCCCTGTTGCTGCCTGCCAGTTTTTAGCTTTACTGGATAACATTGGTTTTTTGCTTACAACTTCTGCCGTTTACTCATGCACCAAGGATCGATGGGGCTGTTTTACTTCGCTGATTTGATCTGTATGCATTAGTGTTTACTTAAAATACCCTCTGTTATCGTCTACGGTCACTTCAGCACAAACTTTCTTTAATTGCCCTCTGCTCATAGTGTGATAATATGGGGGTGAACTTTGAGCATAACCTTTGACATTTGGGCGTGAATACTATTAATGTGCATCCCTCTTTTTGATCTGTGTACATTAGTGTTTACTTAAACCACCCTCTATTATCACCTACGGCCATGATGCCACCCCCACTTCAACCTTTTATTTGGTGTGAATGATTGCATTTACCACGTCCTTAGTATTTACTCACCACCCATTATCGCCGACAATCATAATGCCCCCTTTTCAGCACCATTTTTCTTAATGATATTATATCAATGGTCTGCCAAAAAGGAGTGAACTGCGAACATGACCTTTGACCTATGCGCATGAACACTATTGACTGTGCACTGTAATGAGCCTGTCCAACTAATTCTTTGATTGAATTTCATTGGTGGAAAACTGTTCACCTGATCATGCCAGTGTTAAATCGTAATTATTGATGCACTTTTGTGCATATCTGATACGTGCTTCAGCTTACAGGTTAGGCCTACCATTTAACGTACCTTATTGCTTTAACTTCATACTTTCCGGAAATTATTCGTTGTTCCCATACGCCATTGAGTTAACCCCTGTTGCTGCCTGCCAGTTTTTAGCTTTACTGGATTAACATTGGTTTTTTGCTTACAACTTCTGCCGTTTATTCATGCACCAAGGATCATGGGGCAGTTGCTGCCTGCCAGTTTTTAGCTTTCGCGTCATTAAAAAATATTGCATTCAGTGTCTTTGTGTTCACATAGCTAACTGTCAGTCCGTGCTTCCACTTTTTTGAATAATACATTTACTAGGTTCACTTTTTATACATCAAGCCAAATTGTGTTCCTTTTTGCCCGTTTTTTAAAACTCGCAATTTAAACATAGTCCCAAACTACTGCCATGCCACCTAAGAAAAGAACACACCTTGGTCGTAAAACAGAGTCTGCTTCGGCTGCCAAGAGAAGGAGGGCCAGCCATGTTTCTCTCATGGCCTTATATGTCGGATGCTCCAGAGTTAGAAGCAAACAAAATCTATTCGTACTTGCCCCTAATGGCAAAACGAAAAATGTGGTCTACAGAAGTGTGTTGTAGGCACTTCACGCGCCAACTGCTTTTAAATTCGTGAACCTCTATGCCTCCACTACACCAGTGCAACCTTGCAGACCTGATATGTGGTGGATGCTATTGTAATCATGCTTTCAAAGTTACCAACTTTCCTCAACCATGTTTCTTTTCCTTTGTCTAACCTAGGTTTGTCATCTGTTTTCACAGAGTTTACCTTTAAACAGTTGCTTTCAGTGTAAACGAAAAAAGGCCCTTTTCAGATCAACTTTACACCACATGAGAACACATTACAGTACTTTTCAGAGCTTCTCATTAAATTCTTACCGCTGTAAGAATGACAAAAAAGCCTTTTTCAGGGCAACTCTACCCATGAATGTTACACCATCTTAGAACGCATTAAAGCCCTTCGCGTCAAACTGTTACTGATTGGCGTCAGCGGTAGCCGGCGACCAATTTTGTTACAATTTGTTACAATTTTGTTACAATTTGGCGTTAACGTTATTTAGGACAAAAATTTACCAAGTATCAAGAGCATTGTAGTAT
>NC_043003.1:72473259-72490759 GCF_006345805.1 Octopus sinensis | reverse complement strand
TCTCTAAAAATGTATTATTAAATCTCAGAACGTAAAAACTACAGTAACACACCCCTTTGTGGTTAGCCATATTGAGATGGCTATTATACTTTACATCTCTAAAAATGCTTATATAGTTATTTCCCTTACAAACCCGAGCAACGCCGGGTGATACTGCTAGTTTAATCTAAAATTTAAAGGTACGATTTATAACTTAGAATGATCTTCAAACATATTGTCTTGCATTCCTCAGCAGTTACAGTCAATTTCTCAAACATAGATATAAACTCTGCCGTCTTTCCCTCCAGTCAACTTTACCTTGAAGAAGGGAGATGTCCGAAACGTTGGATACTCAACATCCAACAGCAGTTTTACCGTACACTTTCTGTTGCTTTTTCTATAGGAATAAAAATAATAAACTTAGGAATATATCGTTGATGCTTTCGAGAATTTACGCCAATGAGGAAAATAAGTGTCGTTCTTTCTAATACAATAATTTAGGTATAATGCATTATATTAATAACAGTGGAAGGATTCATAGAAACATGAACAGATGTAGATATATTACATAATTTAAAATGAGTCAGTTTCAATGAACATGGAGCTGACTAAACTCACAGCTCATTGTTAAATAGGAATTTTCCATCCTACGATAGATACCACGGAATTCTAAACAGGAATAGGTTAAAATTTTCGTATTCAACGACGACAGATTTAGTTATGTGTATAGCGTATCAGGAGAAGAAGAAGAAGAAGAAGACGTAGAAGAAGAAGAAGAAGACGACGACGACGACGATGATGATGATGATAATAATAATAATTATAATAATAATAATAATAATAATAATAATAATAATAATAATAATAATAATAAGGATAATAATAATGATAATAATAATAATAATAATAATAATAATAATAATAATAATAATAATAATAATAATAATAATAATAATAATAATGATAATAATAATGATGATGATGATGATGATGATAAATGCCCTGATGCAATACCAGGCAGTGGCACTCGTAGTTTCTGATCTTAACTGATTGGAAGTGATGTCATGTACATTGTTTTGTCTTGGTATGAAAGTTTGGCTACAGCAAATATTCTGCTCAATACTACAGTTTTGTTTGTCATTTGTTTGAGCATGTCCCTTAGTGGCTGACGATATACATCTTTGATCTATTATTATTATTATCATCATCATCATCATCATCATTATTATTATTATTATTATTGTTGTTGTTGTTGTTGTTGTTGTTGTTGTTGTTGTTGTTGTTGTTATTATTATTATTATTATTATTATTATTATTATTATTCTATGTTTGACTTTTGCTTTATGTCTGTACAAGTTGGCTCCAAGTCTCACCCAGAGACCTCAAGAGACAACAGGTTGGAAGTTCACGTTGTTGTTATGCCTAGTGTGCCATATATTTGAGTTTTTTTGGTGTTGTACTAGTGAATGTCAAATACATAAATTAAAAAAAAAGTTTGTTTTAAACCTTGGGATTACATAGAGAGTATTTTGCCTAGGATATGAGCAGTTCCCATGAGCACTATCTTTTGAATTTCTGCCATTTTGGGGTTTCCTGGTATCTGAGTTAAGTAGCAATCAGCTCCTTTCGCTATCATTCCCAGGGCACCTATGACAACAGGTATTGTTTTAGTCTTCAGGTTCCACATTTTGCTGATTTCTATTTCAAGATCTTTATATTTGCTCAGTTTTTGGTAGGTCTTGACAGATACGTTTATATCGATTGGGACAGTCATATCAATGAGGAGGCATGTTCTTTGTCTGAAGTCTTTCAATATGATGTCTGGCCTATTTGCATCTATTTTTCCGTCAGTTTGCATGGTGAAGTTCCAGAGGAGTGAGATATGGTCATTTTCAAGCACTGGAGGTGGATTGTGTTCCCACCAATTTTTTCATGGGGCAAATCCAGGTTTTTGCAAATTACCCAGTGAATATATTGTGCAGCTCTATCATGCCTGTTGAGGTACTCTGTAGGCGCTAGAAGACTGCATTTGGAGACAACATGATCAATTGTTTCATTTTGTTGTCGGCATACACGACATGTTGGGCTACTGCCGTTCTTTAATATGTTGACCTGGTAGTTTCTTGTTGGTAGGCATTGATCTTGAGCTGCTATGATAAACCCTTCTGTTTCAGATTTTAAGCCAGAGGCCATTAGCCATTGATGGGTCAGGGCTTTGTCAATATCTGCATTATTCGCTCTCTTTGGGTATTTGCCATAGAGAGGTTTTTCTTGCCATTTATTATTCAGAATATCTAAGGCCGCAGTTTTGGCACGGGTTTTCATGCGCCTAGCTTTTTCTGTGCTTGTATCTTGTATGTCTATCTCTAATTCCGAAATTTGTTGTATTCGGAATTCACTTAGATATTCCTTTGCCTATTTTGTTACTGAGTATGATGCTTTCTTGTTTTCATGTTTTGAGACAAGTTTTAACATCCAGTCCTCAGACTTTTTCAGGTAGGTGCCTAGGCCAATTGTAGCAATCTTCATTGTTATTGCCAGTTGCAAAAGACCACGGCCTCCCTCTTTTCTTGGCAGATAAAGTCGTTCTGTATCTGCCTTAGGGTGGTGCATTCTATGCATTGTCAACAGTTTTCTTATTTTTCTGTCGAGCTGACATATTTCAGTAATTGACCAGTTAACGATATTGAAACTGTAAGTCACGACTGGTATGGCTAATGCATTGATCGCTTCGATCCTGTTTCTTGCATTCAGCTCTGTCTTGAGTATTGCTCTCACTCTTCCATTTTTGGATTTCCTGGTATCTGAGCTAAGTAGTAATCAGCCTCTTTTGCTACCATTCCTATGGCACCTATTACAACAGGTATTGTTTTAGTCTTGAGATTCCACATTTTGCCAATTTCTTTTCCAAGATCATTATACTTGTTCAGTTGTTGGTAGGTCTTTACAGATACAGTTATGTCGATTGGGACAGTCATATCGATGAGGTGGCATGATATTTGTCTGAACTCTTTCAATATAACGTCTGGCCTATTTAACATCTACCTTTCTGTCAGTTTGGACGTGGAAATTCTAAAGGAGTGAGTTGTAGCCATTTTCAAGCACTGACGGTGTTTTGTGTTCCCACACGTTTCTACGATGGCTAGGTCCAAGTCTTTGCAAATTAATCAGTGAATATACTGTGCTGCTCTATCATGCTGTTGAGATACTCTGTACGCGAAAAAAAGTTGCACATGGAGACAACATAATCAATGGTTTCATTTTGTTGTTTACATTCACGATATGTTGAGCTACTGCCGTTCTTTAAGATGTCGGCCTGGTAGCTTATTGTAAGTAGGTATTGATATTGAACTGTTATGATAAACCCCACTGTCTCTGATTTTAAGCCTGAAGACACTACCCATTGATGGGTAAAGGCTTTGTCAACATCAGCGTTTTTAACTTGCTTTGGATATTTGCCATTGAGAGGTTTCTCTTGCCATTTATCAGTAAGAATATCTAAGGCAGTTTTAGCTGGTTTTCATACGCTTAGTTTTTTCTGTGCTTGTTTCCAGTACGCCTAATTCTGGGATTAGTTGTATTTGGAATTCACTTAGATATTCCTTTGCCTGTTTTGTTACTGAGTATGGTGTTTTCTTATTTTCGTGCTTTAAGACAAGTTTTAACAGACATCAAATTTTTTCAGGTAGGTGTTTGGGCTAATTGTGAGAATTTTCATTGTTCATTCAATTTGTAAAAGTCCACGGCCACCCTCTTTTCTTGGCAGGTAAAGTCGTTCTATATCTGCCTTACAGTGGTGCATTGACAACAATTCTCATATTTGTTTGTCAAGATTGCAGATTTCAGTAATTGAACAGTTATTGGAACTGTGAGTCATGACCGACATGGCTAAGGTATTGATCGCTTCGATCCTGTTTCTTGCATTTAACTCTGTCTTGAGTATTGCCCTTACCCTGCGAAAAATTCTTTTCTGATCTTTTCCTTCATCATTGAATGTTTCATTCTATCACCTTCAAATATTGCCTAGGTATTTGTAGCCCTGCACTGGTTATAACTCCTTTATGACATCCTATTGGTCAAGATTAACGTTGGATGTTTCTATCATTTTTCCTCTAATAAAGATACCTTTTGCACAACTGTTTGACAATTGCTAGTAATCCCTGTGGTTGTTGGTCACTTTTTGCAAGGCGCTTTAAATCATCCATGTAAAAGAGATGATTTATATTTTTATCAAGCATTTTTTAGCTATATTGTACATTGTCGAGCAATTTTGAAAGTGGTATTAAGGCTAGACAAAAGAAGAGTGGTGATAGAGAGTCACCTTGGAAAATGTCACAATACATTCTTACATCAATATTGAAAGATTCATTGCCACTGTTCAAAGTATGTGTGATTCCCCATCATCTCATACTTACAGATAAGAAGTTTCGCAGAGTAGGATCAGTTGGGCACTGTCTGTGAGAAAAACAGCATCATGACGCAAGTCACTCTGCCAGAAATTTGGAAACGACATTCTGTACTGCTTGGCATTTGCGTCGGAAGTGCTAATACAAACATTTCAGAGGTGTTATATATATATATATATATATATATATATATATATATATATATATATATATATATATATATATTTACACCTCCCACATACACAGATAAACGCACACATTAAAAATCAAATTACACACCGGATTTATTCAAAGTGTATATTGGTAATCGTTGATATTCGTCAAAGAAACACGAATAAAAAAAAAAGGGCAGCGGAACTTTAAGCTATGTACATCTCATCGCATATATATATATATATATATATATATATATATCGTGGCATTCCGTCGGTTACAACGACGAGGTTTCCAGTTGATCCGATCAACGGAACAGCCTGCTCGTGAAATTAGCGTGCAAGTGGCTGAGCACCCCACAGACACGTGTACCCTTAACATAGTTCTCAGGGATATTCAACATGACACAGAGCGTGACAAGGTTGGCCCTGTGAAATATAGGTACTACAGAAACAAGAAGAAATAGTGAGAGAAAGGTGTGGTGAAAGAGTACAGCATGATTCAGCCCCACCCCCACCCCTTCCAGAGCCACGTGGAGATTTAGGTGTTTTCGCTCAATAAACACTCACAACGCCCGGTTTGGGAATCGAAACCGCGATTCTACGACCACGAGTCTGCTGCCCTAACCACTGGGCCAATGCGCTTCCACACACACACAATATATATATATATATATATATATATATATTATATATATATATATATTATATATATATATATATATATATATATTATATATATATATATATATATATATATATATATATAAATATGTGTGTGTATGTAAGTATACACAGATACACACACGCACACATACACACACACACACACATATATATATATATATATAGTGTACAGATAATATATGTAGTTATTTATTCATGTGTGTAAATATTACAATGAATGTAGTAATGTACGATGGTAGTTGGATATTTATGATGGTATGTAGGTATTTGAGTAGCTGGCTGTGAAGGTTGGAAACAACTAAGTGGGTAGGAATGCGTATCATTTATAAGAATGCATATATGTGTCTATGTATATATGTATATGCGTGTATGTGTGTTTGTGCAAACATACATATGCACGCACACACGCACGCACACACACACACACACACACACACACCACATACAGAGACACACAAACACACATGCAGACTCTTGCAAACAAAGAAAAGATAAAGAGTCATATAAAGCAACGTGGATGACATTACTCAAGCGGGCGTATTGACTGATATTCAAAGGTAAAAATGTTGTCATACAACGGGGACTGAGCTTCGATTTCAATCTCCATTTGTAGACATGCCTTCTGTTCTATCACTAAAGAATTTGGATGGGAGTCACTCGTTTTGTCAGCCTTAAAGAATTCTTCTCGCCTCGTTCTGACTGTATGGTAAGGAGTCTAATTTCCAACCACATGGTTCCGGGTACAGTCCCGCTGCATGGCACCTTGGGCAAGTGTCTTCTGCTATAGGTCTGGGTTGATCAAACTGTTTACGTCAATAATTCGTCTTATCAAAGGCATGGAGGACTCCACTTCCCAATTTTTTTGTCTCTTAATATCAGATCTTTATAAAGATACCAGTAACTTATTTGATACGTGTCTAGAAGAAATTTTTGGATTACAGTTATTTCTTATTGCTTAGTTAGGTGTAGAGAACTGTCCATGACCCTTTACCGGGATTTCGAAACGATTAGGAACGATTAGGAACGATTAGGTAACGTATCCGCAAAAGCTGGATTGTTTGTAACAGAGGGAACTCTTCGAAGGGTACCTAAGGACCAAGTACTGGTGTCAAACTTCCACACACGCACACACACACACACACTCACACACACACACACACAAATACACACATATATAGTCCGGGAACTTTTTAATATTATCTCGTACATATATATATATATATATATATATATATATAATATATATATATATATATATAATATATACACGTGATAGTATTAAAAAGTTTCCGGACTAGTACTAGTGAGAGCTAGCATTGACCTTCAAGAGGCAGTTCGCCGTGTGACATCGCTGTGTTTACTTCACAAGTTTTGAAATTTGTGTTTTTGTGATTATGTGTATGCTGTAGTCTGCGATTTTGTCATGGACCGGACAATGAGCCAACGTGAAATTTTACGTTAAACTACAGAGACATTGAGCATACTTAGGCAAGCGACGAGGCAATGAGTCGTACGCAATGTTTCGAGTGACAAGAGTGCTTCAAAAGCGGAAGAACGTGCGTGGATGATGATGAGTGATCTGAAAGACCAGCCACGAGCATCACACCCGGAAATGTGGAGAAAATTCATCAGCTTGTGCATGAGGATCGTCGCAGGACAATCAACGACATTCCTGATGATGTTGATCCTAACGTCTGAATTGAACATGTGGCGAGAGTCTTTGCCAAGTTTATCCCCCACTTGCTAACCACTGAGTAGAAAAACATCGCATCGAAGTCCGTCAAGATCTCCGAGAGCGTTGATGACCCATTCTGCTGAGTGTTGGCTCCAAGTACGATCCTGAGACGAAGCAGCAGTCGTTACAATGGAAGAGGCGTTCATCTTCACGACCGAAGAAGGCACGGCTGAACCTCAGCTCGATCAAGAGTATGCTGATCGTTGTTTTCGACATCTGCGGTATTGTGCATATAAAATTCCTCCTTCAGCACCAGACCGTCAATCGAGGGTTCTACTGCGACGTTTTGAAGCGTTTTACGGAGGACATTCCGCGAAAGTGACCGGATCTGTGGAGCGCGAAGAACTGGTTTCTTCACGATGACAATGCACCATGTCACTGAGCTCTCCTCACTCGTAAGTTTCTCGTCAAAAGCAACATGGTCTCGCCTCCGCACCCCTCCTATTCGCCAGATTTAACTCCTACGGGCTTCCATCTCTTCCTCAAGAGGAAAATGCAGTTCAAAGGTCACCGTTGTAACATCGTTGTCGAGATCTAAAGCGAATCACAGAAGGTCCTCGACCCGCCTATGGAAAACGGCTTCCAGGCTGGAAGAGAAAAAATAGGTAATGGGTGTATATGCATATTTCAGGAGTTATTCTTCCTTCTTTAGCATTACACCCAATCCATTAACTAGCCCCGAACATAATGCTTAAATACCCACTAAGTTTAACCCTGTAACACTATCAGCATTCTGATAGTGTGTGTATGTATGTATGCATGTATGTATGTATGTATGTATGTATGTATGTATTATCAGAACGAAGTTTAAGTATAAGAAAAGAATGATTCCCACCCAAATTCTGTAGTGATTTGAATGAAGTCGATAATATAAATATTGGAAGGCATTTCCTCCGACGTCCAAATCTTTCTCCTAATTTGCTTACAGCATAAAATTTCCTATGATATGAAAAAAGGAGTTTGGTTGCTTCCATTAATGTGCTTATATAGAATAACGCTGCTTTCTCGATCAGGACTTACTTAGGGCTATAAAACTACAACAACAACAATTAACCACAGTAACAGCAGTAGCAACAACGTTTAGTTGTAGGTAAGTTGGACTATTACGAAATTGCTATTTTTAATATATTTCACACGCCTAAGTTGATTATAAGGAACAGGATTTGTATTTGTCGTTTATTAGATGGGATGGGATTTTTATTTGAAGTTCATTATATGGAACAGAGCTTGTGCTTGGGGTTCGTTATATGGGACAGGGTTTGTATTTGTGGCTCATTATATGTAACAGGGTTTGTGTTTGAATGTGGAATAGTTGACATTTGTGATATCGAAATAACTCGCGTTTAAATATTAAAATGTAACATTCAAGCAAGCGCAGAAACTGTAAGGAGTGAACGTGGTGGAATGTTGCAGTCCAAGTCCTCGGCATCAGGGTTATAGTTATATCGGTCCCAGGAGACCAATAGCTCCAACCCTAATGGTACTGATCTAATAGTAACGGGTCTCTTATCCGTTTCGATTATGAATATGAAGTTGTCCGATCAGTTGAATTACCTGTTCATTGAATTAGCGTATATATGACCGAATATTCCACAGAAACAGTTACCCTTTACGTAAATTCTAAAACAGATTCAGCGTGACATAAAAAGAACCTTTGAATTACAAGTATAATTCATTTGAAGGGACTCCATACTATTTTCGTCTGCCAGGCTTCACCTACAAAGCTTTGGCGACTCGACTCGAAGCTATCGTAAAAGACTCACCCAAGATGACACACAAAGGCATCAAACCTGGTATCTTGCAATTGTTGACAAAGCTTAATCATTCACCTATACTAACATTGGGATTTAGTTTCACTGGCTACTCTATTAACCAGATAACTGAGGAATCTACCATTCTAACTAACTGTTAGATTCTATATACCAGAGTTAGTTACACTAAGTAAAGACATTATATATGTGAGTTGTCTCTAAGTTTCAAGCTGAAATTGTGTTAGGTTCAAATTCTTTTTTCAACACGCTGATATCTATTTAAATATATATGCCATAATATATTCGTATTCTCTTTAACTGCTGTCTTTTTAGAATAATATCTGTGATTGATGAAGAGTGACTCGTGGAAAAGAACGGAATTGAGGGAGTAAGAGACGAGCTTTTTATAGTATTATATTTTCTTTCGACCGTCGCAGTTGATCGACTTCATGTTGGTCGACTTTCTCTTTCACTAATGATCGAATATTTAAGTAAGAGTAAAATACACTGAACTGTTTTATTTCTTTACATATTTTCCCTTGCCCACCACCACCACCAACAACAACAACAGCAGCAGCAGCAGCAACAACAACAGCAGCAGCAGCAGCAACAACAACAACAACAACAACAGCAGCAGCAGCAGCAACAACAACAAAAGCATCAATAAATCGATAGTGTGCTTGGATACACATGAGCATTGATAAGTGAAGAGTAAGGAGGATTGTTCCAGATCTAATCTACTTCTGCCAATAAGTGGCCCTGAACTCGAGGACAGAGCTATAGTATGCCTAGAGATGTAAATCTGTCGGACTGACTACCTGCTTTGACCCGACAATGAAAAGAATAAAAAGCAATTAACCAAAAACAATAATAACAACGACATGAACAACAATATATTCTACAACTAAATAATGAAAACTACATCACTGTTAACCAACAACTACGGAAACTTGAACCACAAAAACAGCGATAGCAACAATAGTAGTTGTAACTACATGAAAATTCCACAAAACATCTGTAGCTTTCAGACTTGCAACATCAACCTGTCACAAATAGCAATCAAATATTTCTCAGATCACACACTCTATCGTATAAAAGGATGCATACAACAATCATTTTTTAGGTATACTATGTTTGGAAGACACACGAGAGAACTATTACTGGAATGTTATTGATCATATAGGTCTGTTGGATCAAGAATTAGCAACAGTTGCTCGGATATCATCAAGAAATTCCTCCTCTCCCTCCTCCCCCCTCCTCTCCTATTCCTCCTTTTCGTCGTCATCGTTGTCGCCGGAATCGTCTTCGTCGTCGTCGTCGCTATCGTAATCATCATCATCATCATCATCATCATCATCATCATCATCAACGACATCATCATCGTCGTCGTCATCATTTTCAGCAATATCCACAACAGCAGCAACTGCAAAGCTCTTTTCCATGCACTGCCAACAAGTAATAATACTACTACTAATAATATTAATGATAATGATAATGATAATGATAATAATAATAATAATAATAATAATAATAATAATAATAATAATAATGATGATGATAATATAATAATAATAATCATAAGAAGAAGAAAAAAAGAAAAAAGAAGAGGAAGAGGGTAATGATAGTGATGATGATGATGATGATGATGATGATACAGTACTCAAAGAAGTAAATGTTAAAGCTATTTTCCGTCTCGTTTGCCGACAAATACTAGTTCGCACTTTGCGCTCCTCCAAGCCAAACAGATGGATTATTCGTTACAAATCAGCCAATAATAAAATTACTATTCCTAAACACGCGGAGTATTCTTGGTATCTTAATTGCACAGACTGACTTAATTTCCTGGTATTACAAGAGTGTGAACTGAAGATAGCCGAACTGATACGGTCTTGAATTACCGATCAAATAGCTAACGGTTCGGATCGTGGCACAACTCACCAATGCTTTTCTCCCAAACAGAAATGAAAATTAAATTAAGGTGTATGTTAGTGTGTGTGTGTGTGTAGAGAGAGAGAGAGAGGGGGGAGACAGAGAGAAAGAGAGAGGAAGAGAGAGAGACAGACAGAGACAGAGAAAGTGTGTATGTGTGTACGAGGGGATGCTGAAAAGTTCCTGGTTTTAAGGGTGTTCTTTTACAGGGATGAGAAAAACGCAAGGGCCGTTGCAATAAGTGTGTGAATGTCAGAGGAGGACATGTTGAATAAAATCATAATTAACAGATCCGTTTACCTAAAGCCAGGAACTTTTCAGCACCTCTTCGTACAAAGACTAGCACATTCTAGAAGGATAAGACTCTTTATTTTGGCAAGAGGGGGACAAATGGCTTAGTACAGAGAATAGAAAACAACGAAAACACTGTAAATTTGGTGACCAGTGCATTTACTATCACCGGCCTTATTAAGGGTGAACCTGAAGCGATGGCTCAGAGAGCGTAGGCTCTGGGAGTGTAATCCTATATACCTTATGTCCGGTGACTGTAAACAAAATCCTTCTTCTAAGGCTCTGAGTTAGTCAAGGATTACAGGACTACCGTTAAATTACTGTATATTTCCTGGAAATTATGATACACTTGATTCGAAGTTTTTAATACTTAATATAAAAAAACCTAGGCCCTATGTAAGGATTTACATAGTTAAAACAATAAACGTACTGCGTTTATTGTTCTTAACTATGAGAACGAGTTGCACTCCCCATGGTAAAATAACGATAAATTCTATAATTTCGCAAAATGTGCCGCTTCCTAGAGTAATAAAGGACTTTGTAATTCGGTTATGCAGAGTTAGTTACGTTGGTCCCTCGTACGGTTTATGGGAAATTGCTGCTCGCACACCAGTTACACTTACCATAATATTCTACTCACTTGGCCATCAGCATGTGTCGGATGTAGCCTTCTGTCGTTCTTCACGTTATTCTTGGTTTCTGTACTTATGTTCAGGTTGTAAGTCCCAAAATAATTTTCTTCTCTGCGTTACTCCATATCTTGCTGACCGTTTTCATTCCAGTTGAAAGACCTTTTGTATTCCTTGTTTTGTCTTGTAATTTGCCTGTCATCATCTTATTCTGTAAATTTCATGTAAACTCATAATTTTTTTGTTTTGTTTTGTTTTGTAATTTCGTGATTTCAATGCTACTGACACCACTAGGAGACGAGGACAGTCAAAAGGTATGGAGATTACATAGATATATAACTGGCAGCTGATGAAGGGATTTTACTTGTTCACTTTTTTGTTGTTATCTCTTTTGTAATTTGTTTTCGCAATTTTATTATGGCACACTGTAAACTTTTACCCACATATAAATATATCTGTATATGTAAGTGCGCATGTGTAGAGTGTGCGAGTAAACGCATATGTATAAGCCTATATGCATAACTTTTCTATTAACTATTACAGTTCGTTCAAATTGTACGTGTTGATAGAGTACTAGTACCTCTACAAAAAGTACCTCTCAACATAGTCTCCATCACAAGTGAAACATGTGAACCATCACTGAACCCATATCTCGAACTCTCTTTCAATAAATTTATACTTGCACTATTGCTCCCGCGTCTTCACAATTTCTTCCACTCGTTTGTATCATCAAATCGTTACCCTTGATGACTGGCCTTTATTGGACTGAGCAGGTGGATGCAGAGGAGTTCCAGTTCCAGGCCGTCTCGTGGATGGAGACAACTAATGTATTGCCAAAGATGGTGTGGTTACGTTTTGTAATGGTGAATGTATATAGTTTTCACTTTCTTGTTCTGTCTCTTCCTCATAATGGCTTTTCTAGGCTTTTAAATGTTTTAATGCATCGCTTGCTGTTCACAGTACAGACACGTTTCTGAAAATTGAAGAGAATGACAACTATATCATCCTCCAAAGTAGTTACCATGACATCTTGTATCGATCACTGACTTTTGAGCTTTGAAGAAGAGGCGTGACGCCATGCTGTAGACTGATGGACTGACCTTCATTTTTGAGTCATGAAAATACATCTACGTTTCATGTCCTGTCACCGAGTCGAGAAAAACATGTATTCGTTGGTTCCAACGCATTCATCAGATCAGACGTTCAAGCTTCTCTCCGACAAATCGAATGTCAACTGCTGAGCTATCCACTTTGTTTACAGCTTCCAATACTTAGAGTATTTCACCACTTTCTACCATCTTTTGTAGTGCACATTGACCAGATTCCAGTTGTCCAACAGACGCACGGATCGTGATTTATCTCTCTACACTAATCAATTCGCCAACTACCTGATCAACCGTGTCTGTTAATCGTCTTCCACTGAGTGTTTTGTATTAAATGCTAGCTTCCTTCTTTAACCTTCTTCAATCATCTATGCACATTGTTTTTGTTAATAGTGGTATCTTGGTAAACAATCTGTAGCCTTTTCTGGATTTAGGACAGCCTTCCCCACTACTACCTCCGTCATGAACACAATGATGGTAGGTTGCTTCAAATTGGAGCCCATTATTTATCTGCAATGAAGAGGTAGTATAGAGGAAGAGTAACTCTTCCAATTCTCCAACATATAACATTTGAAAGATCTATGTCAGTTAACCGAAAAAAATCACGCTCACTTCTTGAATTACTTTTGGGACAACTCTTGTTTGTGTGTGTGTGTGTGTATTTGTTTGTTTGTGTATGTGTGTATGTGTGTGTGTGTGAGTGTAAATATATATACATAATGCCACACCGCTCGCTAGTTGAATACTCCTTCACTTTCTTTCTCTCTCTCTCTGTCTCAGTATATATATATATATGTGTGTGTGTGTGTGTGTGTGCATGTAAGTGTATGTGTATGTATATATATATATATATATATATATATATATATATACATATATATATGCGTGATTTTTAATATATATTTAAAAATGACAATTTATTCGAGTATCATGACAACTACTAAAATGGAAGGCCCTGCGGTATTTAGGATGTGAAGAGGGCAATAGAAGATTCAGTTTCAATAGGTTGTTAATTGTGCTACAAAATTTGAAATATATGAACGAATGGAAGTTAGAGTATTTCAAAACATAAGTTGTTTTCCTTTCAACATTTAGGGCAGGTGTGCGTTGGGACTAACATCTGCACGTGAAGACGCACAGGTAAACATACATATATATAACTAAATAGAAATTATACAATTCGTTCTGAGCCATTCATACAAATACACCTGCTTCACAGATATATAAACGAACTCCCATATTTGCATATAAATATTTAAAAAACATAATTTAATACTATTGTGTAACAGTCTTTATATACTTTGTTTTTGGATTATCATTCGTTTTCTGCCACTGAACGACTGCCTATAACAAAAATTATTTAAGATAGGTTAGTACAGGGGTGACTATATGGTAAAGAAGTCTGCTTTCCAATCACATGGCTCCGGGTTCAGTCTCAATGCGTGGCACATTGGGCAATTGTTCACTACTATAGTTTCGGACCGGCAAAAGCCTTGTGAGTGGATTTGTGCGACTGGATTTGGTAGACGGAGACTGAAAGAAGCCTGTTGTACACGCACACACACACACACACACATATATATATATGTGTGTGTGTGTGTGTGTGTTGTGAGTTTGTATGTGTGTCTTCTCGTGTCTGTGTTTGGCCCACATCACCGCTTGAAAACCGATGTTGGTGTGTTTACGTCCTCGTAACCTAGTAGTTTGGCAAAGCAGATAAGAAGAATAAGTACCAAACTTTGAAAAAAAACAAGTGCTGGGCTCGATTCCTTCGACTAAAATTGCTCAAGGCGGTGCCCCAGTATGACCGCAGTCTAATGACAGAAACAGGTAAAAGTAAAAGATAGATGAATACGAGAAAACATGTATAATATATACATATATACTTTCATATAAATATGTATATATTCACACTTAGGTGTGTACATGCATACATACATACATACGTACGTACGTACGTACGTATATACATACGTACATACACGTATACACACACACACGCACACAAATATATGCACGAGCGTACTGGAGTGGTTTCTATGGTTAAAAAGCCTATTTTGCAATTTACAGGAATTTGAGCTAAGTCTACTTAGCTAAGTCTACTACGCGGCACATTGCACAAACACACACACACACACACGAGTGGGTAGTACTCAACACATTAGGTAGGAGTTACATAACAGTTTGACTCACTTCCGTATAACTTAAAATTTGATGGGCGCGTCTAATTATGTCTGATGAGATGGGCGAGACCTACGCGCCTACGAAACTTTAAGTCACATGAAAACGAGTCAAACTGTTCTTAGAAAATATATATGCGCGCGCCCGTGTGTGTTTGTGCATTTGTGTAGGTGTCCCAGTGTGTGTAAATGAGTGTTTATCTGAGTGTGTGAGCGACTCTGTATGTGTGTGTATGTTTGCGTGCACGCGGTTCGGTAAAAGTACCAGATTTAAAAATAGAAGTACTGGGTTCGATTTCCTCGATTAAACCCCTCAAGAATATGCCCCAGAATGGCCGTATGAAACCAAGAAAATGTAAAAGATAACGATAAAAGATATAGATAAGTAATCACCACTGTCTCTTTCTGTCTCTCTCTCCTTATACAGAGAGAAAACATATATATATATAATATATATATATATATGCTTGTATATTTCTTATTTTCTATTTGTTTTAGTTATTAGACTATGGCCACGCTGGGGCACCGCCTTGAAGAATCTTAGTCGAATAAATCGACCCCAGTATTTTTTAAAGTTTGATATTTTTTATTCTATTGGTTTCTTTTGCCGACCCGTAATATTACGGGGTCGTAAACACGCCAACACCGGTCGTCAAGCGGTGGTGTGGAATGAACACATACACAGCAACACAACACACACATAAACACACATATATATATATATATATATATATACACACACACATGTATCACAAGAGAAATGTTAAGACGCAGAGGTGAAGAGCTTGTGAAAAATCTGGAAGAGAGCAAAATACCCTCACTGTTAGAGTCAAATACCAACCTACTTCATACAAAGGGTGATAAAAAATGTTAAAGACTATTGCCCATATGCCTCCATGTGCTCAGGAAAAGTCTTTAGGTACCCATCGATCTTTTTTGTTTGTGGTTTGATATATTTTCTTTTCTTTGCAGGCACATATAAATAAAATAATTGTGCTTTTAGATCAATTATAACTTTAGTTTGGTAAAATAATTTGGTTGGCGCTAGGAAGGGTATTCGCTCAAATGAACCATACATAATTGGAGTATTGTGATAACTCACGATTCGTCGGATCCTGCCGAGCCATTCAACTTAAGCAAGCATGGAAAATGGATATTAAATGAGGATGATAATGATGATGAGGATATTTCTCTCCGGATGTAGTCGGATGAATTCGAATTGGGAATGTGAAAGAAAGCAGCTCAGGCATGTCCGCTATACCACCACTACCACCACTAAGATACAATGATAACAGTAGGAAACATGGTTTTTGTTGTCTGGTGCTTGAGACATGTTTCCTATTAATTTTGGGGTGCTGATTTCAAAACTGAAATCCATTTTGTTCAATCACATCAAGATTTTTCACGAACTCAAATGTTCATTTTTTTGACACTTCCGGTATTGTTCCTATTTCTAAAGACAGATTTTGCTTCATCAAATGCAGACCTGTGCATCGAGGGTGACATAACTTTGAAAACAGTTTTCCAATATCATTTAAAGTAAATGTAACTACAAAACTGAAGTCATGATTTAAATATTTTCAGTAAATAAAATGCATCAAACTTGAGCAACTTCCATGATTTCCAATCTAACCAGTTTCAAATGTCAGGATGATGACAGAAATGTTCTTTATACAATTAGATGTTAATAAACAATAGATTTCTGTTGTCCTTGACATCATAAATATCTCATATTTGCGGAATTTGCCAGCAAATATGCCTACGCTGTGCTTGATTTAGTGTAACTATCATTGCAAACCTGATGAAAAATGTTTGTTGAACCTTTAACTATTTCTTATGATAATTGTTAATTTGAATGCGCCCTTAATGTTTTAATTGTGAGGTCGCATGGGTCAAGATCACTTTTTGTCAAGCATAATCAAAGAACTGTAGAAAGAACTTCATAGTATGCACGCTCTTTATGGAACTTGGGCACCACAAATCTGCATTTGCTTTCTTTTATAACTGTTGACAATTCTGAAAAAACTTTTCCCAGGTGATAACTGGCTTGAATATATGCTTTGCATTTCAGAAATATGACCAATTGTGAGAAAAGAAAATGCTAAAACAGCCCCGATGTCTTCTGTTATATTTGTGGATGTTACACTTTATCTAGGCAGCAACACAACGTTACTTACTTTGACATAAAACTGGATGATCAAGACGAAGCCTGTACTCTCCATTTAGTGCATAAAACGTGTTGAAACACTGAGACAGTAACTGGTTTAAATACTTAAGCAGAAAGTTTCCAGCTTTGTCTTGTCAGAAAATTAAGTTTGGTGTGTTAACCAGTTTTCAAGCATTGGGTTGCAACATGAGTGTAAAAGTGCATTTTCTGCACAGTCATCTGGACTACTTCCATGAAAAGCATAGTGCAATAAGTGATGAGCAAGGAGAAAAATATTCCACCAAGACATCGAGACCATGGAGACTAGGTATCAAGGCAGGTGGAACACAAACATGACGGCTGACTACTACTGGTCTCTGCAAGGTGATTGTCGCGATGCAAGTTATTCACGCAAAGCAGCAAATAGAAAGTTCACTCCTTGAGGAGCTGAAACTCTACGTTGACAGAAATATCTATTCTAAGATATACTATTTGGCTTGTGCTATTTTTTT
>NC_043003.1:72428259-72468259 GCF_006345805.1 Octopus sinensis | reverse complement strand
CGCAGAAATTGTTTGTCAGCCATGACTAGGTTCTCCTGTTTATGTGGCATGGTGGAGAGTCCTGTTGCCAGACTTAGGGTCTTCCAGCAGCCATCCTCATGACCCAGAGCAGCACTACCTCCTCCAGACACTTGCTGTAGGCTTCGTGATGAGTGTGAAGCCATGTGGGAAGAGGAATGGATACATAACGTCGCCATCACTAGTGATCACTCGAAACATCATGATATTGATTGGATGTTTGATTTTTATAACTCTCGGTACATACATTCTCCTCAGATTGACACCCAACCACTGTGAAATGTTCGTACTGGAGCATCCGGTGCGAATGCCAAGCAGTACAACATGTCGGTTACTAATTTCTGGCTGAGTGATGTTGTTTTTCTCGCAGACGGTGCCCAGCTGACACTGTAATAATGTGTAGTCGGCAAAATCAAAACCAATGTGCATGCGTGAAATTAAAAATATAAAATGGTGACAATGTACACACACACACACACACACACACACACACACACACACACACTCACACACACACATATATAAACACACACACAAACACATATATGTATGTATGTACGTATAATTCGCCTTCGAAAACGATTGAAACGAGTCGCGCATTTTGATAAAAATATAAATATTTTGTTTCTTTGTTCCATGAGAAAGTTCGCGAAGCGTTTTTGCGTTTTGATAAAGAGGATTTATTGATGTAGTAAGAGAAAGGAAAATAAATTAAAACAAGCGCACTCAGAGAGCGCAAACTTCCGCCAAGGCAACACCAACGTCTCTCAACGATTAACCAGCAATGATTTTTAAAATGAGAATATCTGAAATAAACTCGACTCCTCTCACAAACGGGAATACTAAAAATTAAACGAAACCTCTCTGAAAAATTAAGTAAAAATCAGGAAAAATAATACAGAATCCTTGTCCAGTACCGGATCGATCCCAAAATCTAATCAGTTCGTGCCAGTCTTGAGGCCATACATCCCTGAAAGTTTCATCCGAAGCCATCCATCGGTTCTTGAGATATCTTGTCCACGGACAAACAAACAGGACTGAAAACAATATCTCTGCCTTCGCTAAGGCGGAGGTAATAAAATTAATCTATATGATACTAGATCTGGAAATTCACAAGTTTCTCTTTTAAAATTCATATGGGGCTGTTAGTTGGTTATATCGGTTACATATAGCACCAGCAGCAAGTGCAGCAGGAAGTGCAGGTGCAGCGGTACTAGCAGTTGTAGTAAGGGATGTTGTCACTAACGAGTGTAGTAGTAGTAGTAGTAGTAGTAGTAGTAGTAGTAGCAGCAGCAACAGCAGCATCTGTATTAGCCTCACTAGTAGAAGCAGCAGTAGGACCTTAATTAGTATTAAGCAGTAGTGGTAGAAGCAGTGGTAATAGTAGCCCTTGCAGCAGAAGTAGCACTAGTAGCTGCAGTAGTAGAAGCTGCAGTAGTAGTAGTAGCAGCAGCAGCAGCAGCGGCTGTAACAGTAATTGTTTTGGTAATTGTCACCCTTTCTCTCCCACAGGTATTTAGAAGCCGTCGGTATTTCGTTATGAAAGTTGTTTCAATGTCGATGATTTGTTGTGCTGTGCTAACGCTAAACTGATATAAGAAAATCATAAAATTTAATTATTTCTCATCAGAACTTGCGTTTGTATTTTCATTGAGTCCTATTATCTGCATTTAATTTGTGAGTATCTTCAGCCATACGTTGTATTAAGGACATCCTGGTTTTCCCTATGTAGTTCTTTCTACATCATGAGCATGCAATTGCACTGATTAGGTTTTCAGATGCATTGGTAAACTTGGTTTTTACTGTGAAGTGTTGTCTCTGTATAAAACGATCTCCGATAGTTCTGACGAATTTAAATGTATACCACAATTGGATCCTTCGCAGTTTATAACTGTTGGTTTTGTTATTGTCCAATGTTTGGCCTTTTTTAAAATTGATTTAGGTTTCTTTTTTTTTTTTGTGATACGAAGATTTGGTTCAGTCCTTTTCAGTGTATACATGTTTTTAAATATGGTGTTGTAAGCCTCATTCTTTTTAGGATTGTTACGGAAAATGTGTAGTAGGGCCTTCAATTTCGATATATTTCTTTGGATACTGAACTTCTCGATTCATTGTATTTCATTATCGATCAGAGATGGTGGATAATTTCTGTCTAGGAAACAGATCCTTTAGATCTGTTTCCTCTCCATCACGGTTCCAGATTTTTGTCGATAAAAGTTATCACTAAACATAAAACAAACATAAAATAATTATTCTCAAAATGAATTTTAGTCTTTCTATTATTATTTTCTTTTTTTTACGTAATGAAGAAGTTCACCTTTATTAATATCCGACCAGAATTTAATGATCCCAATTTCAAACTCGTGTGGTAGGTTTGAATAAATATTCGCAGGTTTGAAAGATATTGTCATGGCCTTTTTTCCACTGACAGTTTTCGGAAGATGACTTAGCATATCTAAATCGCCTGTTCTGTGCTTGAAGAATGGCTTGAGTAACACATCTAAAATTTACTAGATGGTTTCCACACACTGGACCAGCTGTCATTTGTCTGAATTTCAGACCATTTGGTGAGAGGACATTAATACATTTCAATAAGGTGGCGAGCTGGTAGAAACGTTAGTACGCCGGGGGGAATGCTTAGCGTTATTTCATCTGTCTTTACGTTCTGAGTTCAAATACCGCCAAGGTCGACTTTACCTTTCATCCTTTCGGGGTCGATAAATTAAGTACTAGTTGTGTACTAGTGTCGATCTAATCGACTGGACCCTCCTCCCCCAAAATTTCGGGCCTGAGATTAATACATATCAGTAGTCCCTTTGCATGCTTCATTTTTTTGTCTCATTTTGTAAAACTAGATTTATGCCAAATGTTGGTAATATTTTAATATTCTTTGTCGGTGATCCCTTTTCGGCATCAATATATTAATATTCTAAGGTTTCAAAAGTGTTCTGTTGATCGTAGTATGTATTATTTTGTAATAAGGATACACAAAATTTTTGTAGTATTCTGTATTCATCGATATTTCTGAATTTCATTTATCGACCTCTTTAATTGTTATTTCTTTATTTTTATAATTTATGTCATCCCATTCAAGCTTGAGATGGGTTTTTATTCGTGTGCATATTGATATGGATAATTTAAAATATATTCACAGAAATAGTACAATGTTCTGATCTACTGGTAGGGTGCAGTTGCTGTTGATTCTTACTTTCATTCGTCTTCGTTGTTCTTGTATAGCTCTTCTGCGAGCCTTAACTTTCTATAGAATTCAGAAATGTTGTCTTTCATTTCAGTGTAATTATGTCTTCGAGGGTTGGTGTAAATTTAAGCCCTTTATAGTGTACACTAATTTGTTGTGTCGTTGATTTTTCCTTGATAACTCTGTAATTTTTATTATTATATATGGCGTCTCTTGTTTGTATGGTACCGAGTAACTTTGCTTATGCTGACAAAAATGTAAATATTTTCTTTCTTTTGTCCATGATGAAAGCGTTTTCTCTTTTTGTTTTTTAATGTACGCACATACATGTATACACCAATATACACATTCACATCTATTTATATATTTCATTTTACGAGATACTTTGTTCACTGTAGAATACCGTATCTTCGTTTCCTTCTTTATTCTCTTGATGGTATTGTCACAAAGTTAAATACTAAACTATATACCAATACAACAAATGCAGCGTACTAAATGTGTCGGGCACTGTATTAGAAATATGCAAACCACGCATAAGGTTTGTCATATAAATCAAATGCTTACAAAGTATCAAAAACTTCGTAACACGTTCACAAAACCTTATCGATAATATATTACAACAACACTAAAATTAAAAAATTTGTTAACAATTACAAACTGCAAGCATGTAGACTGGCGAACAAGCTACTAATGCGAATTTGGTTAATAGATTTGATTGCGAACGATAAAGGTTTTAAACTTAATGACACCAAAACTTATATTGATCATAGAAATATAGCAATTTCCTCCAACTCACCATGCATTTACACATAAGAGCACTGTTAATGCTCTAACTACACCATACAACACTAAGCAATACTATATAGAAAAATATTAGACAGCACATCCATACAGAATTTATCATAAAAATAGACGATTAATGATGTAAACAACAGCCATAGCACAGTGTAATGCAGGTTACGTATATATAGAATGAAAAAATAATGATCTGACTGGATTTATAGATCTCACAATAAAAAATTAAATCGATTTTAAGACAGCAATAGAAGCCTACATCACTCTATATTGATGAAATTATGAAGGTCTAAATACATTGATGGTGGGTTTAGAAACTTTATTTCTCTAAATAAACTGTCAAAAAATGAAAGGAAATTCTAAATAAACAAAAAGTTGATAAGAGCACCAAAACGAGAACAAATGTGTATATTTACATAACTAGGTTTGCAAATTGACTGATTTTTAGTGCATTGTTAGTGTTAACTAATGTTTTTGTGTTTACAATTTATGTTCTCTTTTATGAGGCGTTTCATCATATGTTCTATAGTTAGTATGTATTTGAATAATGTAATATAACTAATCTACGAAGAAAAAAATCTATCTACCCACATAGGAAGATAAATTCTTTAACTTCTAACAACATACATTCATTCCAAAGCAAATAACACTCCTCAAACTTGCTATTAACTTTCAAGCATAGCCAATATATACGATAACAGAAAAAAAAAGTTGAAGTCAAACTGCTCTTCATAGCCCCAGGACATTTCGGCGATAAAATTACCATAAAAGTCGTGAAGACTTACTTCTTGCTGAATGTAATATCAATAGATAAACTCACGACAATAAACAAACGCTCAACGCGAAGTTTAAGCAGTCTTTTCATGATTTAAAAAATAACACAATAAGAAAGAGTGAGAAAAATAATGCATTTTCAATAGTGGCCAAAAGGAATATATTGTAAAAGTTAACTCTTTACTCAACGAGAAAAAGCACATTTATAAGGATTCTCACAGAAATTATCTAAAAGTTAAATTGAATAAGATAATTATAGCAATAAATGCGCAAATAGAAGCCTCGAATTTCCTTTTGTTGAAGAATTTATTCCAGCACATATCAATTTGAAGAGAAATTATAAATTCACAACCACCATCTCACCAACCAATAATGTCTCAAATAATTCCAACAATACACCAATTTATCAAACGCTGAAAAGATACAGTATACATCCATTCGAAGCGTACTCAGAGACTTTATAAGAAACTAATTCAATAGATTCATCAAATGTCAGTACGGAATCGTTTGACCATAACAGTTTTTTTTTTACATTTCTGTTGGTCTATAGTCTTTTATTCCTTTTTTTCTTTTATTTGGTTCAGTCATTTGACTGTGGCCATGCTGGAGCACCACCTTAAGGGGTTTTAGTCAAACTAATCGACTTACTCTTTGTAAACCTAGTAATTATGCTATCGGTTGCTTTTGCGGAATCGTTAAGTTACGGGGATGTAAACACACCAACATTGGTTGTCAAGCGATGGTGGTGGGGACAAACACAGGCACAAACACACAAATATGTATATATATATATATATATATATATATATATATATTTTCAACAATTGAGGGCAAAATTAATTAATTATTAATCAATTTCACCAAGTGTTCAGTATGCAAAGGGACCATTCAAGGCGAATTCAAATTATTACATTATATAAAAGGGCTTAGTAAAATAAATTACTTTGCCGCATACTGAACTCATTAGAAATAGCAGCTAAAAAACTTTTTTAAAGCTATTTCTAATACTTAAAGAAAATCTCTCTCATATATAGTGTTTGCTTAATTCAACTCACCAAAGTTTGGGGGTAAGGACATCGAAAAATCAAATGCTAAGGTTATTTGAGAACGTACGTTTCAAGATTAGTCAAAAACAACACTTCTATCATCAGCTCAGAAATTCCTTGGTTTGGATTTGGAAACACTGAAAATAAGAACATACGAAAGGGTATGTTCTTATTTTCAGTGTTTCCAAATCCAAACCAAGGAATTTCTGAGCTGATGATAGAAGTGTTGTTTTTGACTAATCTTGAAACGTACGTTCTCAAATAACCTTAGCATTTGATTTTTCGATGTCCTTACCCCCAAACTTTGGTGAGTTGAATTAAGCAAACACTATATATGAGAGAGATTTTCTTTAAGTATTAGAAATAGCTTTAAAAAGTTTTTTAGCTGCTATTTCTAATGAGTTCAGTATGCGGCAAAGTAATTTATTTTACTAAGCCCTTTTATATAATATATATATATAATATATATATATATATATATATATATATAACATATACACATACATACATACATACATACATACATACATACATACATACATACATACATACAACAGGCGTCTTTCAGTTTCCGTCTACTAAATCTACTCACAAAGCTTTGGTCAACCCGAAGCTATAGTAGAAGACACGTGCTCTAGGTGCCACGCAATGGGACTGAACCTGGAACCAAAATTCACAAATAGAAAATAAAAAAAATATTATAAAGTCCATTAAAAAAGATATAAGCTAATGGAGAGGTGATGGTTTAGCTATAACACAAACACCTATAGATACACATAAGATACACTCAGAAAAGAGCTAATTAATCGTTTTATTAATTTTTGTCTAAAAATTTTCATAATCTTACGATTTCAGATAACAGGAATACATGTAAGCAAGGACAGAGCATGTAACTTATCCTATTGTTCAGTTAATTGCCTTGAAAATAATCTTCCATTGAAACTTGCTACACCTGTGTACACAAGCTTATCAAAAGGGCAGAGAGGGTGAAGGCCAAAATACATTTTGACAAAGCTATCCCCATCAAATAGACAGAAAGTAGTGCAAATGACTTCTATTGATTTGATATTTTTAGTAATAAATATAGCTGATATCGTGAATACTCAACCATCTATCTATCTATCTATCTATCTATCTATCTATCTATCTATCTATCTATCTATCTATCTATCTATCTATCTATCTATCTATCTATCTATCTACCTACCTCTCTATCTATCTATCTATCTATCTATCTATCTATTTAAACATACATACACATACATACATATATACAAATACATGTGCGTGTGTACATGTGTGTGTATATGTGTTTGTGTATGGGGTGGGTGGGGGGTGTAGAACAAATCAGTATATGTTATATGTATGCGTAGTATAAACTGTAGACATGAACGAACAACTAAGTCGGACACCAAGACAGCAAAAATTACTCACACACACAAAAAGAAAAGCATCCTAAAGCAGAAATGAAATATAACAGCGTGGAAATAGGATGGGGGGAAATGTCTCAGTTACTCGATAATATAAAACTACGTTGAATATCATAAAGACAGGGTTCAAGAATAAGAGATTATTGTATGAGGCTTGAGAATACGGAATAAAATCTACATTTTGATCAATAAACAAACGAGAATCAACAATTTTAGCTAAAACCTTGAAGAGAAAACAATATAGTAGGATAGCTAAAACTAATAGGATAGCTCATTGTAGAAGATGTTTTAAAGGCCATTGTAAAAATAGGCAGTTAGTTGTGGTAACTGTAGTTCAGTCACACGAGGAACTTCATGTTAATAGAAAACTTGGAGTAGCGACAGCGCGTAGATGTGTGGATGCTTTAAAACCCATTATTTTACCACCCACCCAAACTCCGCGATACTCTTTACAACTAGATCCATTTCTATTACCCTTAACACATTCAAAATTTCTCTACTCATCCCCCAAACATTATATTTCAGATTTTATTTGTTATATTTTAATATAATTCTCCCCTATTTTGTATATGTTGTTACCTTCTTTTATCGGTGTATCTGATGTTGCCTCTATTTATGATAGTTCACATTGCCGCAAATACGAAAATATTTTCAGAACTCTAGATCTGGGACGCAGCTGTAGAGACATTCTTTTCTGGACTCCTAGAGGATCCATGTATAATATACATGCGTGAGTGCGCGATTGTACGTGCGTGTGTGAATGTATTTATATCTATCTCCTTCGCTCTATGCGTGTGTGTGTATGTGTGTGCCCGAACACTCGTGTGTGTGTGTGTGTTGGTGTGTGTGTGTGTTTGTGTATGTGTGTGTGTGCGTGAGTGTGTGTACTTATGCTTGAAGTTAAAATGGAGAGGATGCAAAGTTTTCGATTGTATTGTACGTTTGTGTGTATATAGAGAAGAAAACTGAAGCACGATAATATTTGGTTTGAATGACAGGTGAATGAAAAGCAGATAACTGCCAACATTGACCTCTCTTTTGTATTTTGATATTCTTGCTGATTTGCCTGTCCAGAACATGGCTTCTGGGTGATAACTATAAACAGTGCTGCAGACCTGCGAAATGTAATTTAACGTATTGTGTGTGTGTGTGTGTGTGTGTGTGTGTGTATGTGTGTGTGTGTGTGTGCGTGTGCGTGTGTGTGTGTGTATGTGAGTGTGTGCCTGTGTGTCTGAGTGTCTGTGAATGTGTGTGAGTGTGTATGTACAGTAGTAGTAGTAGTAGTAGTAGTAGTAGTAGTAGTAGTAGTAGTAGTAGTAGTAGTAGTAGTAGTAGTGGTAGTATTTATGTATGTATACACAGTGGCGGACTGACTAGGTTGTCAGTTTTCCCGATGGTAAATGGGCCCCCATATACATTCAGAGTCCATATGTGGGAGCCCACTGTAGTATTTTAGAGGATTACGAAGAAAAAAAAAACTTTGCTTTCATAGAAGCACCACATTGTGACACTTCCTTTTGAAGTTAATATTGCTGAAGTAGACAAATGTCTGCAGGAGAATCTTATTGAATTTGCAGTGATGAAATATTTCAAGCAAGATTTAAAGAGGGGTTGCCTAGTCTATGGAAAATTAATGACACTGCTAAAAGGTACCAATTACTCTAGGAGAAAACACAGTTGTATGTTACTGCAATTTCCGTCATCCAACCTTGTTGATCTGGCTTCAGCCGTGCCCCTAGTTTGCTATTCATACATTGTACAAACGGGTGATGTTCGATTATCCTTGACGACGTTAGAGTCGAATATTACAATACTAGCAGATCAGCATCAATCACAAAGCTCATATTGAATAAAGTAGCTCTAATGTATTATCTTTTTTAAAAAATTAATGTTATTCTAAATTTATGGCTTATTTTATTAATGAAAATTCATTTAACATAGAATTTAGTTAGTTGCTAAGATTTATGTACAATAAATTGGTTATACAACAAGATATTTTAACAAGTTTTTACTACAATTGCTTATAATCTATATTATAAAAGACAGGCTGTTCCCCCTCTGTCTCTCTGTCACAACACATAGACAAAGCAACACAGACTTAAAAATAAAGATCATGACATTCATGACATTTGTCTGTTACATTTACAAGCATATAAATAAAATAATACATGTAGTTATTTTTTTATTGTTTGTGTGTGTATTTTACCGGCAGCATAGCGATGGGTGACGACCTAGTTATTATAAAAACAGTAATATATTCAAAAGAACAACCTAACACACTCACCCGATGTACACGTATGTGTGCACATACATACATAGACACACACACACATACGGACACACACGCACATAGACACACACACACACATACACATATATGCATGTATGTATGTCACAATGTATATGTAAGAGGAGAGAAGGGATGGAATAAACAAAGGGGGCTGTCCATCACACTTATATCTATCTATATATCTGCCTGTCTGTCTGCCTGCCTGCCTGCCTGTCTGTCTGTCTGCTTGTATGTCTATCTACCTAATATATATATATATAATATATATATATATATATATATATATATATATATATATATATATATATACTAAGCAATAAGGGTTTAGCAACGAGTTGCCTTACCACATACCGAATTTAGAAATAGCAGTCAAAGGGTTATAGCTATTTCTTCTACTAAATATATATATATATTATATAGTTATTCATTTTGGTTGTTTATATTCGTGTGCATTTTACTGGCAGCGTAGTGATGAGTGAGACCTAGTATTTAATCATAAAAATGCAAAAATATTTCTTAAGCAACGAATGCCGATGGGGATTCACCAGCATAAAAGACGAATGAAAGGGGTCCACGGGTAAAAGAGGTTGAAAATCACTGCATTAAACAATACGTTAAAAATGTTAATGACCATCTAATTATATGAGGATATAATAGAAGTTCTATTATATTCTACGGCTGTGGTTCCCAACCCTTTTCTTCAAATAATTTCCCCCACAGACCCCTTTAATATGCTTATCCTTACACACACACACACACACACCACACACACACACACACACACACACACACACACACCACACACATACACATATATGCATGTATGTATGTCACAATGTATATGTAAGAGGAGAGAAGGGATGGAATAAACAAAGGGGGCTGTCCATCACACTTATATCTATCTATATATCTGCCTGTCTGTCTGCCTGCCTGCCTGCCTGTCTGTCTGTCTGCTTGTATGTCTATCTACCTAATATATATATATATATATATATATATATATATATATATATATATATATATATACTAAGCAATAAGGGTTTAGCAACGAGTTGCCTTACCACATACCGAATTTAGAAATAGCAGTCAAAGGGTTATAGCTATTTCTTCTACTAAATATATATATATTATATAGTTATTCATTTTGGTTGTTATATTCGTGTGCATTTTACTGGCAGCGTAGTGATGAGTGAGACCTAGTATTTAATCATAAAAATGCAAAAATATTTCTTAAGCAACGAATGCCGATGGGGATTCACCAGCATAAAAGACGAATGAAAGGGGTCCACGGGTAAAAGAGGTTGAAAATCACTGCATTAAACAATACGTTAAAAATGTTAATGACCATCTAATTATATGAGGATATAATAGAAGTTCTATTATATTCTACGGCTGTGGTTCCCAACCCTTTTCTTCAAATAATTTCCCCCACAGACCCCTTTAATATGCTTATCCTTACACACACACACACACACACACACACACACACACACACACACACACACACCACACACACACACACATATATATATATATATATTATATATATATATATATATATATATATATCAGGTCATCCCAAAAGTTCTGTCCGAATTTTGAATAAAGAAAACACATGATCAAATGTTATATTTAATTGAAATTTAATTATCAGTGTACTTTCCCTGATTATCTATGACTTCCTTCCATCTATTTACAAACTTTTTAATCCCATCAATGTAAAACTCTTTTGGTTTCAAAGCGAAGAACTCTGAAATGTCAGTTTCGATCTCCACCTGGCTTGCGAAAGTTATGTCTTCGAAACAAATGGTAGTCTGAAGTGGCATGGTCGGCAGAATTAGGTGGATGAGGAATTTTTTCCCAACCAAGCTCTTCGATCTTCTGTGGTATGATCTTTGCAGTGTGGGGTCGCGCATTGTCCTGATGAAACATCACTCCTTTTCCATTCATTAAAACGTGCCGTTATTTCTTCAAAGCTTGGTTCAAACGCTCTGATTGCTGATAGTTGACTTGAGCATTGATTGTTGCATTAAGTGGTAACAATTCAAAGTGAATTACTCCTTCGCAATCCCACCAGATAGAGAGAAGAACCTGTTTCCCATAAAGTTCCCTTCTTGGTGGGGTTGCGCTTTTTCCCTTTAACCAAACCACTGTTTACGACGGTTGGCATTTCGATAAAAGACGTATTTTACGTCACCAGTCACAAATCTATCCAAAAAGGGGGAAATGAGTTCGCGAGAACGGAGAGAAGAGCAAATATCAACTCGAAAATTTGCGGTTGCTTTCGGACATTCATAAGGCACCCATTTTTCAAGTTTATGAACCTTTCCAAGTTGTTGAAGATAACGATGAACAGTTGTATGGTTGAACTAAGCTTTATTGCCAATTCTTCAACTGATAACGCAGGATCTTCTTCAAGTAATGCCTCAAGGAGCTTATCATCAAACTCAACTGGATGTCTTGTTCGATCTCCACTTCTGAATTTTTCAAGCCATCTGTAAGTTCTTTCATTCATGCATTCTTTCCCATAAACTGAGTGTATGCTTCGAGTCGCTTCGGCTGTAGAATTTCCTTTTTTGTACTCATAAAGCATTATGTGCCTTAAATGCTCTTTGGATACTTCCATGTTATAAAGGGTTTTGATCAAAGAAATTTTAACTCTATTATTTTGTAAAATAGTATTTAATTAGTTTAAATGTACACAAATGCTAAAAATAATTTTTATTCCATTAGACATTCTAAAATACTAATAAATTTCATTCAATTTTAAAAAAGGTAAAATCGGACAGAACTTATGGGATGACCTGATACATACATACATACATACATACATACACACACACACACACGCACGCACACACACACACACACACACACACACACACACACACACACACACACACACACACATATATATATATATATGGAATTTTTACTTTAATTCACAGACCCTTCGTAGTACCTTTGTGAACAACCAGGGGTCTGCGAACTCCAGGCTGGGAACCACTGTTCTATGGTGTATTGCACAATTTTTTTTTTAGTAAGAATGAGTCAGTTAGTTTTAAATTAACTCATGAAAAGATTCTTTTCATGTTGAGCTAAAGTTTCTAATTTTTATGCTTTATTAAGGTCATTTTCTCAAATAATTAAGCCATGCAATACACTGTATACTCTAAATACAGTTATCTACCTTTGCAAGTACTTAACAAAATGTACCGTGAAATAGCACGTAAAATGTTTTATAATTCTGCATCAACAAATTGAATAAATAAATTTGATCTTTATGCAGTACATTTCCATAAAACACCGAACTAGTTGAACTACTGATATGTTGAACTGAACTAATTTGGAACCTCTACGAAAATTATAGGAATTTTTATTATTCAATAGAAATTTCTGTAAGTATTTACAATTATTGAAAGGTATATGAAATTGAATATTCGTAATAATATTATAACCTACGATTTTTTACTTTTATTTCATTTTTCAAAAACTTTGCATTTTTACATTTTATCATTACATTTTAAGGTTTCCTTCGCATAAGAGGTGAAATAGTGTATATATTTATGTGTAGAGCACTCATTAGGAGGTATTGCAATAAAAAAACTGTGAAAAGTAAGATTTTCATTTTTTACTAACAAATGTAGACATCGAAGGTATATAGAGCAGAAATAATGCAGATACCAAAGGGTTAAAATATTTGTTTTTTTTAAGAATTATTACTAGTATTCATGCCATTTTTTGAAGAAAAAATTCTATGGAAATAATGTTCCAAATTTTGTTTTTTGATATCTCTTGCATTAAAAAAATGACAATATAAGATTGTAAATGTGATTAATACTATTTGTCTGGTTTTAAGCTATATCAACCATTCAGCAAACATGGTTAAACAGTAACTAAAATATTATTTAAAAAATACATTATCCTAGTGTATTTGTCCTAGTAAGCCTAGTAATATATTAGTAATTATATATAGATGATTGTATGTGTTCATTTCTCCTAATGTGGGGTATTTTTAATTAAGTTTTAACTTTTGTATTAGGAAAAGAAAAAGCATAAATCTGGATCACTGAGACGCAAAGACTGACAAGAAGAAGAAAAGCAGGAATCATCCAAATGGTGCAGGTCTATTATAAATTTTATGATTTTGTAATACCACAACCACCATCCACATCAATGTCGAGTTCTGCAACAAATATTCAAGAAGCGAGAAACAATACTCATGATGATGATGCAGAGACATGTAAGTTGCAAGAACAGGGAAGAGTTACTTTGAATGTAGAGAGAAATACAAGTGCTTCCTTTACTAATCAACTCACTCCCAGTACTATTTCTGGTTTCATTGTTCCAGTATCTGTACTGCTTGTAGTTGCAACGTCTGAGGACACAGCTTCAACTAGTGACAGGGAATCAGATATTAATTCAGGCATAAATGATTTGGTGTCTGAAGATATTTGTGGATAGGAAGGATAAGTGTCCAATAATGTCAACGTCTATAGGTACAACATATAAAGAAAAAGAATATTATCATATAATATAAATTCTTATAAATAATTTTTTAAAATATGCATATTTAGATAGCGACGGAGCAAGGTATTTTCTGAGTGTTTGAATGTGTGTGTGTGTGTGTGTGTGTGTGTGTGTGTGTACACATATACATGCATACATATCGAGATACTTAAATTTTTAATACGAGAAGATGGAATGAACAGGCTTTATTTCAAATAACTACAAACGTTTCGGCGCTTTCAGCACCAGATAGTAATTGCTGAATGTTCCTTATGTTATTGCATTAATATGATTCAGCAATAGCTGCATACATGCTCGTCTTCAGGCGAGTAGAGTCCAAAGCAGTGCTAGATCATCTCTAGTTTCTTTCTGTTTTGTTCCCACACGATTATGCTACTTTTAGCATTCCAAAGACAAAGAGCAAGACGGAAATATAAAGCGATACAAATAAGAAAAAATACCAGAAATAAACTAATGAAAATAAAAAGATCAAAAATAAAGAGGCTTATCATTCATGCCTTCCTTATCACCTGATTTGTCTCAACATTTAGGAAAATAAACGAACATTCGAAGATAAAGTTGTAACATAAGGTTTGAACAATTACTTGTCACTTGTGTCTGCAACCGTTCCACTTCAAAGGAAATCAGTGGCGTGTAGTCAGTTCTGTAGTACGACAGATGGCCAAAATCTGTCCGCTTTACAGAATTCTATTTTTGTTTTTATTTAAAATAAAATTCTAAAAATTCCACTACATTTAACAATGACTCGTTGCATATTTCAAGTTAATTTTTTTTCTCTTAGAAATAATACCTATGTATTTTCTAGGAGCTTATAATCAGAAACTAAGTACATTTTGTTATTTGTATTTCCGAGTCTCTTTTTAATAACTTTACTGTCGCTCTTGCTTTGTCACACTTGATTTACAAGTCATTAAGATAGGCTATTAATGGAAGGAGATTCACTTGCGTGCACCCTTATACATACAGGTGTTATCATTATCAGACGTGCAGGCGTAGAGAGCCATTTAAAAAATATTTTTGAACGTTCCCTTTTACATTTATTCCGACTCCTCCAGTCTAAGTTAGTTACTAATTTATTTCTCCCATTATGAATAAGAGAAACACCTTTTACCTCTCAAGTTAGCAATATTCAGACCGGATTTTAAAACATACCTTTTATCAAGTGGATATTTCGCCAACACGATTATGGCTAAAACTGACAACACTACCACCAACGAAAACATCACTACTGTACCAGTAAGCTATCTGAGAAGACGTGAGTATGCCTCTCATTTTACTTGGATTCTACATCTAAACCATGATCTCTTTCGATGCTATGAAAAAGCGCGTTCAGACCCTTCTATCAGATATACGAAGCGGTTAAAAAATACTGAGACGAGTCTTACCCTAACTTAAGCACCTTTTTTGTGAAACAACCTCAACAAGTATCTTTTTTTTTAAGAGAAAAACTACTTGCTCTCCTAATGCAAACCAATATTCTCAAAACAATGAGAACTGGCCAAAAGCCGCGAAAAGAGATAAAAAATAATATAAACAAACCGCCGCCATCACTAAATTCTCTTAACTTTCCAAATGTAGCTGAGTCAACAGAGACAGCTGTAGGATATATTCAACTTCGAAATATCCTGAAACCACTGTTCAAAGAAAACGTTTCTAATTTTCAAAATGATTCTTAAGTAACAGGCCATTCTCAACAAAATTAAGAAAATATCCAACAACTCTAGTATTGAAAATTATCGACGATGTCGCCTGGAGAGCTGTAACTTTTAAAGAACATCTATGAAAAATCTGCAGTGTGCATGGTAATGAAAGTACTAAACCGAAACAATATCGATGATAAACAAAACTCTGAAAACATCAACAATCTACGTTGCAATATTGGATGGTTAACCGCGATAATAAAATGTAAGAGGAACAATGAGTTTACACACCAGTCACATCTTATACACAAATTAACAAAATTCTATGGTGAGTCTTCACAACAAGCTCTTGAATGGAGATTAATTACCCTAAAGCCCAAAATCAGGGTTCTGAGCGAAAATCTTGACTACCGCAAACGAATTTTTGAACGAGTCTGTATAAATCACAATTTTGCTTCTAACCCATTGACAGTATATATAGAGAGAGAGGAGGGAGAAAATATTAACTTTAAGAAAGCTCCTTCTCAGGAAGATCTTGAATCACATTCTGGTTGGAGATCTGGAACGAGAAAAGGTATCTCAACCTCAATGCATCGTAGCTAAATGCAGTAAAGAGAGAATACTGTGCCAGCATCAATATTAAAATATATGCAATTGGCTCGGAAAATTTCCTCATAGCTGTAGGCAAACTGCATAATGGAAATGCACCCGGTTGGGACATAATAGTTCGATACTGATATAAGAGGCTGACATTTTATAGGAACCACTAATATGTATACACTAATAAGTATTTGGAAGGTAAGGTTGACATATCAAATTGGCTTCCTTCGGTCGAATTTCGTGGCCAAGAATGAAACCACCGAATTGCCTGAAAACTACAGGCCCATTGCTTTCCTAAACATTATGTACAAACTGTATACAAGCTGATTCAAGCAATTCCTTCAGGATCATTTTGAGTCCAACAACACTGTAACTGGTGATCAGGCCGGTGGAAAGAAGGGAATGTGGGGATGTGCTGAACAACTTCTGATAAACAAAGCTGTATTGTCTGAGATAAAAGAAAAAGGCATCGTAAGAGCTTTACAACTGTATGGTTTGATTATAGGATTGATTGCCAATAACTTTGAAATTGTATGATGGCCTAATTTTCAACATATGCGTTGAATTCACCTTTTTTATGTACCCTGCCCTACCACTGACTGTGAAGGAGGATTTATTATGGATGAACAAATCCTTGCAGGTAACATCGTTGTAAAATTTGGTCCCTGTCTTGTACCATCATTACCTGGCACAACGGAAAGTAGTCGCTCTCAGATAACACTTTTAAGTATATGTCGAATAATAATGCTAAACTGATCGATGGATGAATTATCTTGTGTTGAATCAACCTGAATAGAATAACATCTTGATGAGAAACTTTATATGCCCAATTCTTTCTCGTATCATATTCTTCGCAATTTGGATTAAGATGTTAATAGTTGTTTTAGGTATGTAACAAGTCCACCACAGCCTTTACTTTGAGGCTTTTCTGGTTGTTCTAATCGTTTGATTCTTTGTCCAGACTTATTTTACACTATAAAAACGTGAGCTGCCTTAACGGTGTCATTGTTTGCCATAAACTTCACTGAGGCTAAAAGATTGATCCAGAACCTCATTATCCAGAGTGTAGGCCGATTTATTTCTTTGATTTTGAAACGGAAACATTTGCTTGTTTAGCATCATTATGATGTCTATAATCCTCAAGACAATACTTCTCTAAATACTTCGTTTCTGTTAATTAGTGATGCCGCAAAAAAATATCTAAGGTGCCATTACTAATTACAATGATATGTTGCTCGGAATTTCTGACATGTATTGTTGTCGATTCGTGTAAAGTCAAGCTTTCGTTAATGCACCTGTAGCCACTAAAACCACGTATAAAGGCTGATGGATTACAAGTGTTGAGAGACTAAAAGTCTAAGCAGTATGAACAAGATAAGCACATTGTCTTTGTTATAAGTTAGCCATTTTCTTGGGACTGAACCATTCATAATTTTCCTTTCATAAAGACGAGCATCATATGGCAGATCATCAAGTGGCTGAAATGGATGTTTAGCAAAAAAACTTTCTGATTTGCTCGTGATGGATATTGGAAAATTCCAGTAGTTGATCTTTCATTTGTTTGTCTAGGTTCGGTTAGAGGACGCGCTTCACACACACTCATGCATAAATGATGACATCCATGCTTGTATTCAATAACCTTATGCCAACACACATACACACATACGTACACATATACTAACTTAAGAAGTAAGCATACGTGTACACACATATAAGCACACATATAAACACTTGAACATACACTCACACATAAACCAAAATGGACCATGGACATCCATATTTTGCAAAAAAACTTTTATTTCATTTTATTTTATTATTTTCATTATTTTTATTTTTATTTTATTATTTATAAAATACTAGCAGAGATACCCGGCGTTGCTCGGTTACATTCAATTGAAGAATTAGACTTTTCTGTTAAATTTTCTGAATGAACTGGAATATATATTTTTCGAATTTCATCAAAATTGCAGATGAGGGTTATTTCCCTCTTTACACACCCTAAAAAATTGTAATCGTGCCACATGGAAACCAAAAGACGAATGATCAAAATAAGCAGTCAGTTACCCTACCCTAGTCGTTACCACTCCCAATGTAGGATTCCTCACCATCGAGGTGACAGGCACAGCCGTAAGATGCATTACGAATCTATAGCAATTGGAGGGGCGTGACCCAACTGAAATCAACATTAACAACTGTATGACGTGAGGGCTTAGGAGAAATTAAAGTGTCGCCTCTGGAGTTTGCAAATGACCACTATACTGATACGTAACTGGACAGAATAAATTTAAAATCTATAAATGTCTTTGAATAACCAGTCACTCATCTGAGAAGGCCTTGTAATCAATGTTACCATGTGGGGACTATGTGTGACCGAGTGATAATAAAAAGACTGAAAGGAGGTCTGTAATCAAATAACTTTACTCAACACTTTGCAACTGAATCAGTGGAGACAAAGATGCCTCTCATTTACTTAACAATTTATGCACCACATTGCAGAAATCACAATGTAAGTGTATGACAAAGCAAACTGCTACACTGTTGTACCATTGAATTAGAAATAATGCCCAACTTTTATGCTCGGGTAACCCTACAGCTTCCAAGAGCACAACTGTATTCGTTTTTGCTTAGATAAAATGACAAAATTGTGGGTGTCAAGTCCCCGTGGAGGGGTCTTTCTAACTTTGAAAGAAGATGAAATTTTATAAATATTACTTCATGGTTAAAATTTCATCAACAGCAAAAATATATGAACTGTCATGGGGGTTATGGCCCTTATGCTTAGAATATAATTTCGAAATTTCATAAAGATCCATTCAATACTTTTGACCTAGTTTTGGATCATAAAAGAAATGACTAAAATTTGGGAGTTAAGGCTCCCATTAGGGTGTTTATATATATATATATATATATATATATATATATATATATATATAGAGAGAGAGAGAGAGAGAGAGATAGATAGATATAGATATAGATACACACACACACACACACACACAAAGATAAATTGATAGATACAACTGAGTGGGCAAACAAAAATATGAGACAGAGCCTAGTGCTTTTTTATGTTGATAAGCCTAGTACTTATTCTATTAGTTCTTGTGAAACCAGTAAGTTTTGTGGATGTAACTAAATGAACAGCAGTTGTGAAGCAGTGATGAGGGCGAAACACAGACACAAAGACACACACATACACTTACATATATACGTATATATACGATTGATTTGCTTCAGTTCCTGTCTACGAAATTCATATATATTGTTGTTGGCATCCTTTTTGTCTCGGGAGACAATGGAGTTTCGCATAAAATAATCTAGTCCGGCTTTTATATTTCATGTCCTAATACATCTCCTGCTGTGGCTGTGTAGTCCTATTCTGGACAAACACTCCCTCTGGCAGGTACCGCAAATGTAGCGAAGACTTTGCCTGGCTGGTTGTAATGTCATACATTCTTGTTGACGTCTTTTCTTGTCTTTTCATTTCTCCTCTCCCTCTATGTCACTCCTTTGTGTTCCCTCTTTTACGGTACGTCGCCAATCTCCACGGTTGCTGGCAACTGCTTCCTTGTTGGTAATATTGATGTTGCATGCATTCATGTCCCTTTTGCAAACATCCTTGTATCGTAAGAACGGTCTTCCCACAAACCTAGTGCCCCTAGCAAGCTCTTCGTTGAGTATGTCCTTGCCATCTTCCATACGGCTAACATGTCCAAGCCATCTTATATGTCTTTGTGTGAGGAGAGTAAACATGCTTGGTATTCCTGCTTGCTTGAGGACATCTTTGTTGGGGACATGATTCTGCCATTTGATGCGAAGGATTTTCCGGTGGCAGCGCAGGTGAAAGATATTTAGGCGACGTATGGCGTCGTATGGCGTGTGTATGGCGTCCAAGTCTCACTTCCATACAGTAGAGTGATACGTACACATGCCTGGTAAATCTTCATTTTTGTGGTCTTGTTCAGCTTATTATTGTCCCATGCCCGTTTGGAGAGTTGGGCCATCATAGCAGCTGCCTTGCCAATGCGTATATTGAGCTCAGTATGAGGGGATAGGTTTTAGGTGACGGTAGAGCCAAGATAGGTAAACTTCTCCACCTCCTGTAGTCTGTGGTCTCCAATATGTATGTTTGGGATGGTCGATGTAGCCTGACCCATGATTTTGGTCTTCTGGAGGCTGATAAATAAGCCAAAGTTGCTATATGCTTGCTCAAAACAGTTGATGAGCCTTTGTAGGGCTTCTTCTGTGCGTGATACCAGAGCGCATCATCAGCAAATAGCATCTCCTTGATCAGGACGCTTCTGATTTTGGTCTTGGCACGCAGACGCGAGAGATTGAACAGTTTCCCATCACTTCTACTCTGCAGAAACACTCCATCATCTGATGTCACAAAGACATGTGACAGCAGCAGCGAGAAGAAGATTCCAAATAATGTAGGAGCAAGGACACAACCTTGCTTTACCCTATTTTTTATTTGGAAGGCGGCTGATGTTGAACCATTGTGCTGTATGGTGTCTTGCATATCATCATGGAAAGATGTGATGATCCTCAACAGCTTTGGTGGACATCCGATTTTTTGGAGCAGGATGAAGAGGCCTTTTCCACTTACCAAGTCAAAGGCCTTTGTCAGATCAATGAAGGCCATATATAACGGCATTTTCTGCTCTCTGGACTTCTCCTGAAGTTGGCGTATGGAGAATATCATGTCAATAGTTGATCTGCTTCTTCTAAAGCCACACTGCGATTCTGGATAAATTCGAGAAGCAAGCAGTTGCAGCCTGGACAGGATAATGCGAGCAGAGGCCTTTCCAAAAGTGCTTAGAAGAGATATTCCACGGTAATTGTTACAATCACCACGGTCACCTTTGTTTTTGTAAAGCGTAATGATGTTAGCATCCCGCATATCCTGAGGGACTGTACCCTCTTCCCAGCACTGAAACAGATGCTCATGAAGGTGCCGAAGCAGGATGGTGTTTTTGCCGGTTTTGATGATCTCTAAGGGGATGCCGTCTTTTCCCGGATCCTTGTTACTTGCTAGGGAGTCAATAGCCTTGGTGAGCTCTGCTATAGATGGCAGACTGTCAAGTTCACACATGACTGGCAAAATCTTGATACCCTCGATTGCAGCCTCAGCTACCGTGGTCTCTCGTGAGTAGAGATCCTGGTAGTACTCCCTCCATGTATCCATTTGCTTGCTTTGGTCCTTGATGAGATCCCCAGTAGTTGATTTCAGAGGGGCTGACTTGGTTGCGGATGGACCGAGGGCCTTCTTCAAACCGGCATACATCCCACGGGTGTCGCCACTGTCAGCAGCTGACTGGATACTCTGGCAGATTTCCTGCCAATACCTATTTGCACAGCGTCTGGAAGTCAGTTGAGTTTTATTTCTTGCCTTTCTGAGTTCTTCGAGTGACTTTATAGAATAATCACTCTTGTATTACATCAGAGCTGCACGCTTTGTTTCGATAACTGTTTCCAGCTTTGAGAGCCCAGCACTGAACAAAATTTGGGTTTTGCCTTTCTCTCATGCCGAAAGTATCTATTGATGTGGTATACAAAGCTTTCCTGATATAATTCCACCTACTTTCAGCAGAGGTGGTTGGGCAGCTACTGAGGGCAAGTTTGATAGAAACAGCAAAACATTGTCGCAGTGTAGGGTCGGAGGTTCTGGCAGTGTTAATGCGTGGTCGGTCAATTTTCTTGGAGTGATAGACTTTTTAGGCAGAATCCTCACCCTGCTTCTTATTAGTGAATTATCTGTGTCACAATCTGCGCTGTGGTAACTACGAGTCAGTTGAACATAATTCAGAAAGGGTCTTCGTGTAATAAGATCCAGCTGATGCCAGTGGTGAGATCTTGGATGTCTCCAAGATACCTTGTGGGATGTCTTGTTGGCAAAGAATATGTTAGTGATGCACAGGTTATGGTATGTGCAAAATTCAAGTAGTCTCTGGCCATTGTTATTCATGTTGCCAATACCAAAACACATACACTTACATATATACATACATATATATACGATCGATTTGTTTCAGTTCCTGTCTGCGAAATCCATATATATATATATATATATATATATATATATATATATATATATATATATATTATATATATATATATATATATATATATACATATATGTATACACACACATACATACATATATATTGGTATTTACAAAAGAAACGAACAAAAGACGAAGACGGGTGTGTACAGCAAACAGGTTTATTAGTTTAACGCCCCGGACTTAGGAAAATTTATATAGGGAGTACTACTAATTTTAAAATTAGATATAGGGGACACAAGAATTCATTTATTCACTCCTATATAAAAAATTACACACATTTTAGTATGTTGTAAGCATAAATATTTAGCGTCTTATAATTTTCTTAAACTTTAAAATATAATTTTTTAGAATATAAAAGCTTTTTGAAAATACGGTCCAAATAGATCATTAGATCCAATGAACACTAATGCACAAACCTGTAATCTTAAATTATTTTTTTATAGTAGAGAGTGGAATATTCCCATTGGATATTATTTGCATGATTAACTAAAGTTAACCTTTCAATGAATTTCATTTCTTATTTAAACGTGGTAATCCTCTTGAAAATCTGTCACTTATTCATCGATACTCAAAAACTGAACTTTCACCCACTGAATACTCACCATGTAGTGCTTTAATGCTTTTTGTTGGATTTTACCTCGAGAAAGGAACCCTGAGGAAAGAGGGTTGAATTTCGAATACTTCGTACAACCACTTTTCTGAAACGGCTTCAGGTTAGGAAAAAAATTTTAATCGCCTCTTTCAATTTAGGTTTTTATTTTTCATGTTTATATTCGTATTTCATTGTTATGTTTATATTGGGTTGTCCGGAAAGTTCATTCCGATTTTTAAAGGAAAGTAAAGGTCACTAAATACTTGTCATTACATTTTTAATGAACCAAATATGAACCATTTCGTTGCACAATACGTCTCCATATTTCCTTTACCTTGAAAATACCCTCTTCCCGGAATTGGGGTGGTTTCAAGGCAAAGAATTCATCAAGGTATTTTTTTACGTCATCTAAGGAATTAAAATTTTTACCATTAAGACTTTTCTGCAGAGACCTGAATAAGTGGAAATCCGAAGGAGCAATATCTGGGCAATAGGGAGGGTGGGGTTAACACATCCCAGCCGAAGCCGAGCTGCAGCAATTTTTGTCTGGTTCCCAAAGCATCAAGTACCGAAAATGAACTTTCTCATCGTTTATTTTAAAGGGTTACAGAATTAACACAGGTTATAGGAACATAAACCTTCTTCCACGAAAATATAGCTTAAACTGTGCTCTCAATAGAGGTGTAGTCAAATCCTATTTTATGGACTCAAACATGTTCTAAAATAAGTCGAAAGATAAGCTACTATAAATCGGCACGAACTTTCCGGACAATCCAATATTTCTATATTTTTATCATGAAACCCTTAACATAAATATGTGTATATTCGTATGGAATAATACCTCATGTGCTACATCTGAATTTTCTTGTCTGAATGTTTTAACACAAATATCCGAAATTTTTATCGTATACCACATTTTATTAATACTTAGCTCATATACGGAGACAAAAATGTTGTACTATATACTGCAGGTTATCTCTATTAAAATTATCGTATTATATACTTTATATATTTATAATATACATACTGGCGAAAATAAATTTAAGACCGATGATAACAGTTCTATTTCTTACAAAATATTCTGTTACTAGTACTTTGCCGATCTTTATATTGACCAGTCTCCGAGTATAACTTCCACGCTTGCACGCAAGCCGGTTTACTGCACTTTAGTTGCTTGCTGACGTTCGAAAAGGAAACTTTTTGCTGTAATATACGATTTTTGCTCTCGTGACTGGACTAAGGCTACGTTGTTTTCCCATTATTAATAAATTGTATAATAACATTAAATTATAACTTTGTATGGTGCATTTAGGCTCGTTGTGTGACCACCCATTTTGGCCAAAAAATTGCATACATATTACGTGGTCCTAAACTAATTTTGCCGTTAAATTTGAAACGTTTATATTACGTTCTGAGTTCAAATTCCGCCGAGGTCGACTTTGCCTTTCATCCTTTCGGGGTCGATAAATTAAGTACCAGTTACGCACTGGGGTCGATGTAATCGACTTAATCCGTTTGTTTGTCCTTGTTTGTCCCCTCTATGTTTAGCCCCTTGTGGGCAGTAAAGAAATATATATTAATTTAGCATTAGAATTCTTCAAGTTGTATAAAAATTGTTTGCATCATTCGAAAGAGAAATAAATTTTGCATAAGGTGTAAAAGATATAAATAATTTGTATGGTGTTAGTAACAAAATTTTTTGTAAGAAATAGAACTTTTATCGTCGGACTTAAATATATTTTCGCCGGTGTATATATCTCAGGTCATCCCATAAGTTCTGTCCGAATTTTGGATAAAGAATGCAAGTGATCAAATGTTATATTTAATTGAAAGTTAATCATCAATGTACTTTCCCTGATTATCTATGACTTATTTCCATCTATTTACAAGCTTCTTAATCCCATCAGTGTAAAACTCTTTTGGTTTCAAAGCAAAGAACTCTGAAATGTCAGTTTCGACCTCCTCCTGGCTTGCGAAAGTTGTGTCCCCCTAATAATTCTGTAAACTATGAAACAAATGGTATCCTGAAGGAGTAAGGCCGGGAGAATAAGTTGGAGGAAGAAATTTTTCCAAACCGACCTCTTCGATCTTCTGTGATGTGATCTTTGCAGTGTGGGGTTGCGCATTGTCCTGATGAAACATTACTCGTATTTGACTCACTAAAACGGCTCTTTTTTCCTTCAAAGCTTGGTTCAAACGCTCTAATTGCTGACAGTAGACTTGAGCATTGATTGTTGCATTAGATGGTAACAATATAAAGTGAATTACGCCTTTGCAATCGCACCAGGTATAGAGAAGAACCTTTTACCCATAAAGTTCCCTTCTCGGTTGTGGTTGAGCATTTTCCCTTTTACCAAGCCACTGTTTACGACGTTTAACATTTCGATAGAAAATCCATTTTTCGTCACAAGTCTATCGAAAAAGGGTGAAATGTGTTTGCGAGAATGGAGAGAAGAGCAGATGTCAACTCGGGATTTGCGGTTGCTTTCGGACAATACATGAGGCACCTATTTTCCAAGTTTAGGAATCTTTCCATATTGTTGAAGATGACGATGAACATCCGGTTTGAAGTAAGCTTTATTGCCAATTCTTCAACTGATAATGCAGAATTTTCTTCAAATAATGCCTCAAGGAGCTTATCATCAAACTCAACTGGACATCCTATTCGATCTTCATCTTCAATTTTGCAAACGATCTCCTGCAAGTTCTTTCATTCAAGCACTTTCCCATAAACTGAGTGCATGTTTCGAGTCGCTTCGGCTGCAGAGTTACCTTTATTGTACTCATAAAGAATTATATGTGCCTTAAATGCTCCTTGGATACTTCCATGTTAGAAAGGGTTTTAATCAAAGCAATTTTAGGGTGTCTACGAAGTCTGGGTACATGGAATAAAATCATAACATAAACAAATCTCTCTCTCTCACTCTCTCTCTCTTTCTATATATATATACATATTGCCCACCGGATTCTTCAAATCACAAGAATTAAAGGAATCCTCATGTATTTGGAACACAACGTGACCATATTTCTTATCGGTGATTTCAACTTCCCCGACGTCAAATGGCCCGAAGGTCTCATACTCTCAGGAATGAATCATTGCAAGCAAGTACAGGTGGAGTCCAAGTTATATCTTGATATCGCTAGTGATAACAATACTCAAAATATATAACGGACTGGAATTGTAGGCCCGTCTCTTGCAATTTCGATCAATTGGATCTTCTCCTCCCTCTTGTATAGAAGTGTACGGCTGCAGCGAAATTCATTTTTGGACTTTCTTCTATCGAAGGCATTTTAACAAAAGTGCTTCCGTAAAGACGGTGAAAATATTGTCAATTTCCCCAAACAGGGACACAATTCAATTTTTAAACTAACCAAAGCCCCTTCTCCGAAAGGGGGAGGGTTACGGTTTACAATTATTTAACAAATGCAACACAACAACGTTTCCCTGACGAGGAACCAACAAATGTGATTACAATAGTCAAACAGTAATAATAACAACAAACCTTTTTAATTTATCCCCATTTATGTGAAACCACTTATTCAAGTTCAAGTCATTGATGCAATTTTATACGAATTGCTAATACACACACACACATAATAAGGGTGAAAAATTGAATATTTGATTAATATGAATTGAAAACCAGTGGTGTAGCATATAAGACTATAGCGGATCTTCTTCTAGCAAAATGGCTGACCACTGTTAATAGTTCATCCCTGTTATATAATACTTTCACTTTAATAGTTTCAGTATTAAAGTGAATGTCTGCATTACAATAGAGAGATGGTTTTGTTTCACTTTTAAGCCGTAATACTGAAATAGTGGAGAAGATATGATATTGCTGTGGGGTCGCCCTAGGGAAAAAGTAAAATTTTTGCCGATGACACTCCCCGGACCTTAAGTAAGGGATGTTTAAAATTTGAATGAAATTTGTTGTGTAGTTCTCAAGTTTTAGGGAAACACACAGACAGACAGACATACATTCTCAGTTTTATATATAGAGAGATTTCATTATTTTCATTATCTATTATTAATCTTTATTTTTATTCTTTATCTTTATTCTTATTCACTTTATTATTATTATTACTATTATTATTACTATTATTTTTGTTGTTGTTGTATTCAAATAAAAATAAAAACATTAACGCATGCACACACGCGTGCGCGCCCCCAACAAACACGCTTTCATCTGCTTAATCTGTTGGAGTATTTCAATTGTTCAAAATGTAAACTCTATAATGTCCATTTTTGCCCTGAAACCTATATTACTATATACATTTTGTAATTCAAATTGGGTGAGGAATGAAACAATTGTAGGCAATGTTAAATAATTGATAGATTAATTTATATCCATTGAATCTTTCCATTTCCAAACTTATTAATTACCTATATATATCAATTTATATATATATATATACATACACATCCTTCACACGCACACATAGTTTCACTGCAACTGCGAAAAGTTTTTCCTACTATTCGCAGGAATCTTGTGAATAAGTTTAGTTGACGGAAACTGTGTATATCCTGCAGCTTCTACAGGGCAAGCATCACTGACGCTTATTTCACCTGAACACACGCACGCACGCACACACACACACACACACACACACACACACACATACACACACACACACACACACTCACTCTCACACACACTCTTTCTCTTTATATATATATACGTGTGAATGTGTGAATGTGAGTGTATGTGTGCGTTTGAGTGTACATAGATATACTTACACAAACACGCATACATACGTACATACATACATACATATATACATACATATATACATACATACATACATACATACATACATACATACATACAAATATATATATACATATACGCACACATCTATCTCTCTCTATCTCTGTCTCTCTATCTATCTATCTGTCTATTTATCTATCTATTAAGCTAGCTACCCATCTATAACTCTGTATGAGTATGTTGACTATGTCTGTGTGTGTTGTGTGTGTGTGTGTGTGTGTGTTTAAGCTTTTGTCTACATGTATATGTACATGTGTATGTATATATGGTACGTCTATATGTTCTAGAACCTCTACACCAATACTTAACTGGTGAAGTTTCTTTCTCTCTGTCTCTCTTTTTTAACATTCTCCATTACAAAATACCATTTCAATTCGCTGCTTTACATTTACCAAATGTCACACGTGGTTCAGCTCTTTTACATTCTGTGAGAAAAACAAGACTTGCTGAAACCTATCTTCTCCTTCTTTCTCCTCTGTTCCTTCCTTTCTCTTGTATTTTTTAAACTTATTCATGCATTTGTCATACATACATACATACATCCGTATATGTATATACACACACACACCCATATATATATCTGTGTGTTTGTGTGTGTCTATGTGAGTGTGATAGTCTGCATGTTTATATATATTTGCGATATATAGCAAGATGTATCTATTTATTTATCTAGGACGCTGTTTATGGCACATGGTTTCAAGGGCGCTTTAACAAATGCCTGGAATATTTATATTGATACAGATTCATGAATTATGAGTTCAAATCTTACTCCGGACGATTTTGTCAGTCGTTCTGCCTTAATGAAAATATGAAAACTATTTTCTCTCAGGAGCAGGCATGGCAGTGTGTAAGAAGTTTGCTTCAAGACTACATGGTCCTTATTCAGTACCCACTGTGTGGCACTTTCGTTAATTGTCTTCACATACAGCACCGAACCAATCAAAGCCTTGTGAGTACATTTGGTAAACGGAAACGGGAAGAAGCCCGTCGAATATAGATACATACATGTGTGTGTGTGTGTGTGTGTGTGTGTGTGTGTGTGTGTGTGCGTGCCCACCACTGTTTGACAGCCAGTGTCGGGGTGTTTACGTCTCTGTAACACAGCAGTTCGACAAAAGAGACCGACAAAATAAGTACCAGACTTGAAAAAGAATATAAGGACTGAGGCCGATTCGTTCGACTAAAATTTCTCAAGGCGGTGCCCCAGTATGGCCACAGTCTAATGAGTGAAACAGGTAAAAAATAAAAGATACACGGACGCAGACACACGCAGTCGTAAGTTGTGTGTGTGTAGGTGCAGGAGTGGCTGTGTGGTAAGAAGCTTTCTTCCCAACCACATAGTCCGGGTTCAGTCCCATTGCGTGGCACTTTAAGCAAGTGTCTTCTATAGCCTCGGGTCGACCAAAGCCTTGTGAGCGGATTTGGTAGGCGTAAATTGAAAGAAAACAGTCGTATATATATATATATATATATATATATATATATAATATATATATATATATATATATATATATATATATATATATATATATTATGTATATATATCTGTGTATATGTGCGTGTCTGTGTTTGTGCTGCAATCACCACTTGACAACCAGTGCGGGTGTACTTACGTACCCTGTAACTTAGTGGTTCGGCAAAAGCGACGATCAGTATAAGTACCAGATTCAAAAAATAAGTCCTGGGATCGATTTCTTCGTCTCAAAATTCAAACATTGCCCCAGCATGGCCACAGTCAAATGACTGAACCAGGTAATAGATAAAAGATGTATATATATATATATTATATATATATATATATATATATATATATATATAATCTATATATATATATATATATATATACATATATATATATATATACATACATATATACATCACTCATCTATTCACACAAATATGTATACATACATATATAATACATCTATAAAGAAATATACACAGATATATACGTACGTGCGAGTTTGTGAATGTGTATGTGTCTGTGTGTCTGAGTGCCTGTGTGTGTGCCTGCGTGATTGTATTCATTGTTTAAAGTGAGAACAACAAAAAATATGTTGTTTCGTTCGAGAACACGTCAAAGATTGAGTAAGAAACGTAGTGGTTGTTCTTATGGGGCTGTTGACAGAGGAAATTGTATTCGAGCTAACAGTAATGATAGTGGTGATGGAGAAATACTATGAGTCTATAAGTGAGAGTAGAAGAGTGTATAGAACCATACTTAGGGGTAGCATGAAAACCTGAGATTTGATGATGGTGAGGATGAGGATGATGGTGATGATGATGGTGGTGGTGGTCATGATATTAATGATGATGATGACGGTAACGATGAAAGTGCTTGTGATAGTGGTAGTGGTGATGATTTTGATGATGATGATGATGATGATGATGATGACTGGTAATAACGGTAGTAGTAATAGTGATGGAGATGGTGAGTCTTCTTCTTCTTCTTCGTCACGCAGGACAAAATGCTTAACGAACTTTCTTCCGGCTTTACGTTATGAGTTCAAATGCCACCGAGGTTGGCTTTGCCTTTCATTCTTTCGGGTTCCATCCATAAAATGTTTACCAGTTGAAGACTTGGTTCGATATGAGGCATCTTATTTCTTCCCCACTGGTTGATACCTTTTTATTACTCGCATCACGATGGAAAATTTGGGAAAGAAGGAAAATATCTTCAAATAATAAAAAAAAAAATTCAAAACTGCTTCCACGCTATCGTGTTCGTCAGCCGACCAAGAAGTGAAGAAAGTGAGAAGTGGATTGAAGCTTAATTTCTCGTTCGTAGTCCACATCTCCCACCACACAACATCACAACCTTAGTAATGACTAGTAATAGCAATATCAGTAGCAACAACAGCAGTAGCGACAGCAGCGATGATATGTCAAGCGGAAAAGCAGGTAGTTGTAGCAGTAAAACAACTACCGTCGCACACAAGATCGCCAACAAGAGAGATGTATTCATTGCCCTCGCTACCTCCCCATTCACTGCAAACTGTTCTACTGGTGCCTCTACTGTCACACCAGTAACCAGTAATCGCAGTAGCAGAGACAGCCATCCAAGAATTTGAACATGGAGATTTCCATTTCCAGCAACTTCGTGGGCCACCTCCCAGTGGTGTCGGGCGTCAACGAAGAGCCCTCGACTACAACAAGGCGACCAACGTTTTTTTTTCCAAGGTCTGGGGTCTCCCAGACCATCACCTAATCCCCCTTATCCCTAGACCATCACCTAATTACCCTTATCCCGTCTTGTTGCTTAACAACAACAGCAGCAGTAGTGACCATAACAAAGGTGATAGCAGTAGCAGTGGAAATACGGAAAAATGTATTCATCTGCTGGTGTTGGAAAAAGTTTTGATTTAGTTCCGCAGAAACATTAGTACATGGAAAAAACCATATATGTATATATATAATATACCATCTAATAACAATCAAATTGTAGCAATCTTAATCTTTTAGCAAGTAACACAAACATAACCATCAATAGTTTGAAAGTAGAGAAAGGATGTGATGCCAAGGATTTCTGAAGAAACAGTCCTAAGACAAAGAGTTCCTGCTGAGTTGAATGTCCAATTTACCTGAACATTGTCCTCGTATATCAAGATTACCTTGAACCCCAACTCCCTTGTTTTACGATTCCTTTGTTGGTCTATGTATAATATGGGCAGTGAATAATAGTCTTTCTGGCAAAGTCTGAAAAATTCTAATGTAGTTTCCTTCAGAAACATGGACTGCTGAGCATCAGTTTCTGCAGCAAAACATATACTTTGTCCATTCTCTAAGTGTACAACCAGATTAGAGACAAGCGAATAACTTTTCGGAACAGGGAATCCAAACACTTTCCACAAAACCTCGTTGATACAAATGTACTGCCTCATCTGGAACAAGATATTGTTATTTTGAAATGTCTGTTATACAAAGTAAACATTGCAAAACCATAATCCTTGTTAGCATTTACAAATGTATTTGATTGACTTTATGGAATTACAGTATTCTATATTCATGTGGCTAAGGAATAGTTTAGATAAAAGAGAGCAGTATGGCACTATCCATTGATTACCAATTATATGCTGCAGAATTTTTGCTGCCCACACGCACACACACACACACACATACACACACACATACATACACATATACGTATATATACTTATTTGCATAAGTATGCATGTACGCATACATAATATATATATACATATACATACATACACACACACACACACACATATATATATATATATATATATGGACAGAGAGAGAAAGAGATAGATAGATAGATATTTAATAGTTATGACTAATGGGTATGTGTCGATTAGTGTGTTGAAGTGTTGAGTAGAGCACTGGCACAATTTGGGATACCTGGTGTTATCCGCAGTCGGGGTATATTTCCGTTGGATCTACTTCAGGAACTCCACAGTGTTGAGATAATAATAATAATTTCTTAAGTAACGAGAAGATGTACAAGCAATGAGTTACATGCTGGATTGACCTCGTTGTTTGTATATTTAATCTAAGGCATCCCCGTTGATGAAGACTTCGCCTCGGTAAATAATAATTTTTATTTACTAAAATAAGTCAGAAACTATGGTCCGGGAATTAAATTAGATGGTAAATGTTTTTATTTTTCATTCCCTTCGAGAATTTATCCTTAATTAGTGGCTTGGACTTTAACTGTTCTTTCTAGCGTAATGGATTCCTATGATGGAAGCCTCTTAATGTGTTTTAATGTACACTGTATTTTATATGAATAATATATAGTCTATTGACTAATTTTTTTGTACGCTAGGCCACCGGTAGTAAAAATTTCTATAATTTTTATTACCCTGATATTATTTATTATATATATACATATACATATGCATATACACACACACACACACACACACATACATATATATAATATATATATATATATAGCCTCGGGCCGACAAAAGCCTTGTGAGTGGATATGGTAGACGGAAACTTTAAGAAGCCCGTCGTATATATGCATATGTATGTATATGTGTGTGTGTCTGTGTGTCTGTTTGTCCCCCCCCCCCCAACATCGCTTGACAAACAATGCTGGTGTGTTTACGTCCCCGTAACTTAGCGGTTCGGCAAAAGAGGCCGACAGAATAAGTACTAGGCTTACAAAGAATAAGTCCTGGGGTCGTTTTGCCGACTAAGGGCTGTGCTTCAGCATGGCTGCAGTCAAATGGCTGAAACACATAAAAGAATAAAGGAATAAAGATATATATATATATCTTTATTCTTTCATATATATATACTAGCAATATCGCCCGGCGTTGCTCGGGTTTGTAAGGGGAATAACTAAAAAGCATTTTTAGAGAGTTATAGCCAAAAAATAGCAAAAAATGGAAAAAAATTATGGTAAATTATATTTTAAATCGTTGACTCATCGTAGATATTTTTAGAGAGTTACTTCCCCTTATTTAAAAAAATATGCATTAAAATGGGAAAAAATTATGGTAAATTATTTTTAAAATCGTAGACTCATCGTAGACGCGCGCTAATACCCAGAAGGGCTCGATATGAATCACGACTATAAGACTAATTTTTTTGTATGCTAAATGTGGGAGTAGTTAGGAATCTAAATCGGAGTAGACAGACACACAACCTTTCTTTTATATATAAAGATATATATATTTATTCTTTTATTATTTTACTTGTTTCAGCCATTTGACTGCAGCCATGCTGGAGCACCGTCTTTAGTCGAGCAAATCGACCCCAGGACTTATTCTTTGTAAGCCTAGTACTTATTCTGTCGGTCTCTTTTGCCGAACCGCTAAGTTACGGGAACGTAAACACACCAGCATTGTTTGTCAAGCGATGTTGGGGGGGGGGGGACAAACACACACACAGACACACACACATATACATACATATACATATATACGACGGGCTTCTTTCAGTTTCCGTCTACCATATCCACTCACAAGGCTTTTGTCGTCCCGAGGCTATAGTAGAAGACACTTGCCCAAAGTGCCACGCAGTGGGACTGAACCCGGAACCATATGGTTGGTAAGCAAGCTTCTTACCACACAGCGCATATATATATATATATAATATATATATATATATATATATATATATATATATATATATATATATATATATATATATATACACGCATTCACATGAATAATAACATACGATGGATAATTGTCAGCTCATTACAACTGTTTCTTATGCCTTTTTAAGTCGAAGGACGAGAACATTACTCCATTCCCAAAATCCGTAATCGTCTGATGAAACATAATTTTACAAACAAAAAAATATCTCAGTGCTACAGCGGGGATGTGGCTGAAGTTAGCCTCGACAGACTTCTGCTACTGTATTCTTAAGATATTCTTTTGTTTGTAAAATTATGTTTCATCTGATGATTACGGTTATTGTAATGTAGTGTTGTTGTGGTTCTTCTTTTTTAAAAAAATGCGTAATGAACAGCTGCAATGACCCGACAATTATCCATCGTATGTTATTATTCATTTGATTATAATACACAAAGGTATACCCTAGAGTATACCAACAACGTACAATTCAACATAACGCGTGATTTCGACCAGCCCCTTGGTGCTAAATACTCATAGGGCTGGTTTTCTTTGTGTACACAGTCGGAATATCCTATTTGATACTTACCAGCCATAGGCCGGGACCACAGTTTTATCCAATCCTTCCTGGCGCATATCTTTTCAAGTACCTGATTCTGAATCCTTATTTTACTCTCTCTCTCTCTCTCTCTCTCTCTCTCTCTCCCTCTCTCTCTCCCACACACACACATATAGATAGATAGATAGATAGATAGATAGATAGATAGATAGATAGATAGATAGATAGATAGATAGATAGATAGATAGATAGATAGATAAAAGAGAATAACCAAGGAGCCTAAATGTTTACGAGTAAAGACTGAAGAGAGAAAAGGGTACAGGGAGGAGGAATGAAATTAAGGGAGATATACAATGGGGGAGAGAAAGGTGAAGACAAGGAAAAGATGAATAGAGCAGGAGGGAAAGGCATGAAGGGCTGAGTAAGAGAGAAAATATGACAGTTGAATAGGGTTAACAACAGAATGGATGGAATCAAATCCGAATAAGAGAGAAGGAGAGAGAGAGGGGAGGGGAGGAAAAAGAGAGAGAGAAGAGAAAGAGAGAGCGAGAGTGAGAGAAAGAAACAATGAGAAGTGTTAGGATTGCTTTTCCTTCTTCATATTAAAGTACGTATAAATGTTTATGTGCAATGTAAGAATGTATATAAAAAACACACACACACACACATATATATATATGTGTGTGTGTGTGTGTATGTATATATATATGTGTGTGTGTGTGTGTATATATATATATGTGGAGGCGCAATGGCCTAGTGGTTAGGGCAGCGGACTCGCGGTCGTAGGATCGCGGTTTCGATTCCCAGACCGGGCGTTGTGAGTGTTTATTGAGCGAAAACACCTGAAGCTCCACGAGGCTCCGGCAGGGGGTGGTGGCGATCTCTGCTGTACTCTTTCGCCACTTTCTCTCACTCTTTCAACGGGGTGGCGTCATTTGAAGACTAAAACAATGTGAAGCGCACTGTGACCAGCGATGTGTAACAACATCTGATAGCCTGGTCGGTCACGGTGATCACGGTGATATATATATATGTATGTGTGTATGTATATATATATAATATATATGTATATATATATATATATATATATATATATGAATATGAAAGTTTATGAATAATGTGTGTGTGTGTGTGTGTGTGTAAATTTGTGTCAACACTGTTGTCTGTTTACGTTTGTTTATCATACAACAGCTTAGTATTTATACAGAAGTATACACGTATGTATACATACATTGAAGCACATGCACACACACACACACATACACACACACGCATACATATGCTTGCACGCACACATACACACGCACGTACACATACATATAGTTAGAAAGATGGCATATATTCATACACATAAATGATAAAAGTACATGTGTTACGCAGCATACAGCTTTGACTGGAAAAATATTATTCTTAAGTGAAAGTGTTCAATCAGAAGTTCAAAATATATTGAAATACTTGGAGTTATGAAAAAAACACCTTCCCAATTTTATGTGGTTAAAAGAGAATGAAATGAAGGAACCTTAAATATTGTACATATTACAGATATGTATATATTACCTTGATTTCGGGACATGATATTTAGTTTCAAATGTAGGTTAACAGTTTCCATTAGCCAGGAAGTAGAGGACTGAGTATAAGCGACATGCGTTAATATAGAAGATACAGAGTTACTGTGGGTGTACTGAAAAGAAGATGAAAGGAAACAGAGGTCGGATCAAAAGCTTTATATAACTCGACAGAAAATTCTACTTTACCAAATCTGTCTAAAGCAAACAAATCCTCAACAAGATAAGATGTCAACTAGAAAAATATATTCATAAAAGTTGTGTACAGATACATATGTACAGCAAAGTAGTTACATCAACTCATCTAACACGTGGTATATTTCCTTACAAATGCTCAGTAAGAAATTCAGAGTTAATTGAATTAATCAAAGCCACGATAACAATACCTATGTTCTCAAAATGGTAGGCTTGTATCTCAGTTGTACTACAGAGAACAGATACGTATGTTACCTTTACTCCGAGGCATTGCATCATTTTTAAAATCTTTTGGGCAACACAGCTCGTCATTTGGGAAATAGAAGAAAGAACTTTAGCAGCACGGCTCCACGTATGAACCAAAATGGATTATTGTCAGAAAAAAAAAATAGAAAAGAAAAAGGAGAAAAACGATATGACCGAAATATATGAGTGATTGAAAAGTTTTTCTTTTTTTTTTTTTTGAAACAGTTACTATACTCAACTGGATAAGTGGAAGTTGAAAAAAAAATCAAACGTGGGTGAGATATATATGACAGATACACATGTAATTTACCACAAATACATCATCTTATATAAAACCCAGATATTTCTCACTGAAACGCCGCATAAGAAATTAAATTAACCGCATTAAAAATGTTAATATGCTAGAGGTGCATTAATACTAAATAGTGCCACTACCAGACTGTACTTGCAAACATGTCTATAGAATGTGTATGTATGTATGTGTGTGTGTGTATGTGTGTGTGTGTGTGTGTGTGTGGTGTGTGTGTGTGTGTGTGTACGAGTACAAATGCATGCATACATACAAATATACACAAAACAAATACCTATTATAAATATATTGTTCGATGTATATTGAAGTCGCTAAACAAATAACCAGTATGTTAAACACTATATACTAGGTCTGATTAATAAGTATCCGGACTGTTGCCATAGTAACGAAGCAGCTGGGCAAACATTGACTTTGAACTTTGCTGTGCATGCGCACAAAGTTTTAACGTTCTAGCTCAGTTCAGCTGTTTACAGCAGTGCTTGGAAGGAATGTGTGTAGCGTGTGATCGTCGCAATGATCATGATAGAGAAAGTTGTCATGGTGATACCTGCTCAGAGGCCTACGCAAAGTTGCAGAAAGTGTATGGAGAGGAGTCAATGAGCCGCACACAAGTGTACGAGGGGTTCAGAAGTTTCCAAGATGGCCGAAAAAAATGTCAATAGTGACGAAGGTTCTCGGAAACCCGCAACCAGCAGAACTGAGAAAAACGTTGCTGATGTGTGTGCAGCTGTGAGAAAAAAATCGTTGAATCCCCATCCGTGATTTATCAAAGGTCGAGCAGATTAGTTATAGTTCAGTTCAGTCCATTATCACTGAAGATTTGGGTATGAAATGTGTATCTGCCAAGTTTGTACCAAACTGATTTCCGTTGACCAAAAGGACACTTGGGTTTTATTTGCACTAGATCTCCTTGGCTGTGTCGAGAACAATGAAAACGTTTTGAAAATTTTGCGCAGACCTTCAGAGGTATCGCCAAGCTTTTGGCAAAATTTGATGCAGATTCTGTGCTCAGCTTTCTCTGTCATTGACAATGCAATGATCACGCGCTACACACCTTCCTTCCAAGCATTGCTGTAAACAACGGAAGTGAGCTAGACTGTTAAAAGTTAGTGCGCATGCACAACAGAGTTTAAGGGCAATCTGTGCCAAGCGGCATCACTTTCCGTGCTTTAGTTTCGTTACTATAGCAACAGTCCAGATACTTATTGATCAGACCACGTATATGCCTGAATATCAAAAAGGAAAACTCTGAGAGAACTCCTACCATAGTTCCAGAAAACTTGCCCATAAATATTTAATTATATTATCTTACATGCATTTCATTAACAATTATATAAAGAATAACCTATAAGCAAATTGCATTGTGAAATCTCCAGAGATTTCGTAAATATCATTAGTAGCATGTATATTCGACAGCTGACAGTGATACAGTATTAACTATCACACCAAGTATCACTAAAGTTTACTAATGAGAGTTATACAACCGGTGAAGATTTGAAAATAAAATCTGCTTATAATTCTTTTCCTATTTCATTGTTAATATATAAGTTGACGTAACTAAATATGTTGTGAACAAAGTATCTTTTTTGCCTGATATACACACAAACGAGTGTGTGTGTGTGTGTGTTTGTGTTTGTGTGTGTGTATACACTAGCTGGTATCGCAGCGTTCCCGGGCAATATTTACAATAGAATTCCTCTATTTCAATTTTTTTTAATTCCATATCAGACCGTGTCTTCTTCGACGGATAGGCCTCTTGACCAAAATATATTTCCGTATTATCTGAGGCAATTTATAATGTATCGATAAACTAAATTTTTGTTTTTCCATTTGGTGCAGAGATATAATTTTTTTTCTTATCTTGCTGCTGATATTTTATAAAATTTCGTACACACAAGCGCGCACACACACACACATACACACACACATTTACACACTCGAAGTGACTGAAGACAAAGATTGTGTATGTGTGTGTGTGAGAGAGAGAGAGAGAGAGAGAGAGTGTGTGTGAGAGAGGGGTAAATGTATTCAGGGAAGGATCTTTTCTGTTACCGTCAGACTTTGAATTTTTTTAACTAAAGTTAAAAATTTCAATATCGATGTATCTTTTTTTTTTCAGGCTGAATCTGATTTTGTGACTTACTTATTCCAGAAATGTTTTTTAGAAAAATGTTGCAAAGGTTTAAAGTTTGTTATACTAACATCTAGATTTTATTATCCACGAAAACTGGCATCAGCGATCCAATCTGGACTCCATCAAAATTTTGAAATATGCCGTAGAAGCGATTCGCCAAAGATCAATATATTCTATTATTGTGTAGTGCATAGTGTATTATATGTCATATACAAGTTGTGTAAACCGTATTGTCACTTGAGCTAATGACATATGCAGCATATTTCAATCATTGATGTATTCTGGATTGGATTGCTGATGCCACTTTTCGTAGGCAATAAAATCTCGTTGCTAATATTTCATTATATGCTGGATTGTTATGTTAACGACGTTTTGAAGATAAGAATTGCCATAGAACTCATTTTACACTTTGTTCTGATCAATCCAAATAAATCCCCTTATTACTTATACCTACAGCTTAGCACAGCCATTTTCTACGATGAATTCTCTAAACATCTTAAACTGCCTGTAAAACAAATTGGCCGATTGTATAGCAGATCACTTCCATATTTGAATTGGATTGATTTTCTGTATGCAGAAATGTACTTCGACATTGTAGCATATCATTATTTACCGGTTTAAATTATGATATACCATGAAGATTTGATGGATTCACTGTAATGTATTGTATAATCTAATGGAATAGTGCACGTCTATAAGTACCTACCTGCATGATATTACGTTGCAATAAAATTTCTTTATGAAACATTTGTAAGGTATACGATAAAATCCATTCGTCTATTTGATGCGTGTGCGTGTGTGAGTGTATGTGTGTGTATCTATATGTATATGTTCATGTGTATGTGTATGTATATCAGTGTGTTTGTGTGTCTGTGAGTATGCAAACATGAATGGAGTGTATCTGCGTGTGTCTGAAAATTTTAGACAAGTTCATGTACACACAGTGAATCACATGCATTCCGTGCACATATCATCGATATGATGCATTGTCCTAACTTACAATTTCATTTCCCACCTCTTACTTTACATCTAACCCAGTTGCAGTTTCTCTGGAGCAGTTTACATCCGTGGACAGCTTTACATCGTTCCTTCATTACATTTTGCTTTTTTGGGGGTTGAAAAGCTTGCAATACTTATGGCCTCTGTGTTTTTCATTAGCGACAGGAACCCCCTAGCTACGTTGGTGGAAAC
>NC_043003.1:72410759-72420759 GCF_006345805.1 Octopus sinensis | reverse complement strand
TGTTTACGTATAGACATACCCTTATTATGATTTCGGATATATTTTGTGCCTGTTAAGATTGAAATAACATCTAACCTCAATATTGCACCAGTTGGTCAGTGTATATAATTATTGGGTTCTATTACTTTCGTTCATTGAAGCAGAAAATTGTTTTGAGAAACATTCTCCAGTACAGGTGGTTTTAAAGAATTCTATCAAGATATTATAGACTGCTCAAATAAGTCAAGTAGTGGAATATATATATATAAGTTGACGTTAAGGACAAAATATTTCAACGTTTCGAGTGCTTGACTTTCTTCAGAGAAAAAGAAAATTATAAAGGTCATACCAGCAGGCTGTAAAACAAAGGCGTATGCATTCGCTCTCTCTCACGAAGAGTTTAACCCGAAACAGGAAAACTTTTCTATATGATATCAAACAACCGTTTAGTCATAGATTGTTCAGCCTGTGAGGTATTATTTATTTGATAGTTGGAGTGATGCTGGAATAACTAACATCGTTGTAGCAGACTGTGATAATGTGTTACTATCTTCTTTTTGCAAATTTGAAAAACTCTATCATTTCCAGGCTTTTATGCAAATCTTGTGTCACATAACTTAGGACAGCTATGATATGAGAATATATAACCAGGCTACAAGAACTGTAACTTCCTTAATATTCTTTTTTACTTTAGGCACAAGGCTTGAAATTTTGGGGGAAGGGGATCAGTCGATTATATCGACCCCATTACACAACTGGTACTTAATTTATCGACCTTTTGAAAGGATGAAAGGCAAAGTCGACCTCCTTAATATTACTCCACAGTTCTCTTTTCAACAAATCTTGACGCGATATTCATATCTACAGGAAAGCTGATCTCCAAACTTTTGCTTCTTCTTTTAATAAAACAACTTTTGTATGTACACCAGAATATCTTTTTTATTGAAATGTTTCACCAATAATCTCCGTGTGTGGTAAATAATTTATATAACATCATCATATCTAATGAAAACGGAGTAGTTTGAGGACATTTTTGGATAGTAATTAGTCGGTTGCGACATTTTTCACAGTTGTTTGACACAGTTGACATTTTCTATAACAACGTAGAAGTCAAGAGACACACTTATTTCTTTTGCATACCAGGTATTTAGTAGCTATTTCCTGTTCCTGGATAGCAAAGGCTTATCCTTCTAGGTGAGATGGTATGTATCTATTGCAAATCCAGAAGAGGCTACTCTTCCTGTTAATGCTTTTGCTTTACTCAATCTAGCAGTATATTATCCACACATAACTTTCTGCTGGTGTGATGAGTGCTTCTCCCCAATATTTCTATTTAAGTTAGAGCATTCTCATGGACCAGCGCTACGCCCAGATTACGTGTGTAGGATAAATTTCCGTTCGTGAATACACGCGTGATGTACTCATCTTTCTTTACTGTTCAGTAATGATTTGAAGTGATATCAAATGTCAGTTGACTTGAGCTTAAGCATATGCATCTATACCTCCTTTTAACAAATATCCTTTCAGTGTCACTGTTGATATATTTGTTACCAACTGTTGCCAGCACCATTATACCCTTGATGTCCATGTTGTGGATCTTCTGAAAGTATCTCCATCGTTATGTCTCCCTGAAGGTAGAACTCGAGTTCGGTGACGATAAGTGTATGTATGTTTGTATGGATATATATATATATATATGTGTGTGTGTGTGCGTGTGTGTGTGTGTATGTATGTATGTGTGTATACATATATACATACATGCATACATATAAGCAAACGCACGCACAGTTCTTTTGTTGAAACTGAACCCGAGGGTTTGTTTCGCAACTCGAGTCTAACATTACTGCGATCTTCAGGCGAGACCTGTTATAACTCAGTATTAGTGGTATATTTATATCCTTTGGTATGTATGTGTGAGTGTGTGTCTGTGTGTCTGTGTGTCTCTGTGCGTGCTTGGGTGTTTGCGTGTGTATGACTGTCGTCTGGTTAAAAGAAAACATCACTACAAATTCAAAACGGAAAGTGTGCATGCACTCGTAAACATAAATGCCCCCCTCCCCCACAAAAAAACACACACAGATAGAATCAAGACGTTCACCCACTACCTTGGCGTAACTTCAAAAACTCTATACACATGTGCCCACGCATATGCATATGCGTGGGCATATGCACACTTTATACAAACAGATAAAAGATAAACAACAATATACCATTAAACATTTACCCACTACGCACTCATACACACACAACCACACGCACACATACACACACACACACACACACACACACACACCAAAACACACACAAATTCTCTCAAGCCAAAACTCAAAAATTCCATTCCACCCAGAATGAAATCTCACTACAGAAACACAAAACACACACATATACAGCAAACATAAATAACTAATGCATTTTAATCTCAACAAAAGCACGGCACATCTAAATCATTCAGCCATATAAAACATTTTCTTAAAACAGATCTATTCGAAATATTTATCTTTAATTACACAGTTAGAATCACTCATGAACATTCACAAAGAAACACCCTCTCGACACGACTATTTATATTTTTGTTCTTTGACCACTGACAAAATAAACACCTATCCCAGATTTATAAAATAACATCCTAACGCCAGATGACCACATTCTGGCACGCACATATACAGTAACAAATATTTCCTTGATTAAATGTCAAAAAACAAAATTCTAAAGATATACAAAATGCTACACGCGCACAAACACACAGACACAGACACAAATACACACACAGCCACAGATACACACACACATACACATACTCACACACACACACAGACCTACATGTACACATACGGACCTACATATATCTCACAAAACATCTCCAAAAATCACTCATTCGGGAAAATCACCTTTCATTAAGGACTTTTTCACATAACTCATCCATAGACACCCTTTCTAAAAGACAATATACTTAAAACTTTAAACACACGCGTACACAACCAAGAGAAAACGTCCAAAATCACTAATTCGAAACAAATTTATAACACCCTCTCAACTACACTTACAAACACCACGTTACAAAATATTACGTTACAAAATGAAATGAAAACACCACATTACGAAATAACATGAATTACCAATGAATAGGGTACAAACACAATTAATTAATACGTAAAGCTAATTAATGATCAAACATAAGCACTAGGCCTTCTCCCACATATTAAAGGATAAAAATACACCACCAATACCGAATTGTAATAGTTTTCTTCTAAAGATAGATTTGTTTATTAGCCACGAAGGTCTGAACACAGAGAGGACAATACACTGTAGAATTTTCTTTTCGAAAACGATCAAAAGGGTTTGAAAACGTTTTTGGACGTGTACACAAGGAAATAACACGTCCGAACTGAAGATCGCAGTGGCGTGAAACTAGCGTCGCAAGATAAACTTCAGTTAATTTCAAAAGAAAAGCCTTATCCTTATATCTTCTGCAACACGTGTTCAGCACTTCTCCTTCATTGTTCAGAGTAAACCACTGGATCTTTTAAAGAATTTAAGAAAATTCAGGGGCTGTATGAATACCAAAAGCGAGATCTTTTCATCATGTCCGCGTCTTACAAAATACATCTTAGCAGGAATTAAAGACTGGCTACCCGGACAGATCATAATCCACTTCAGTGTTGGTTTCAATATTCATAAAAAAGAACTGTTTTTAGTTAGTCATCGCGCATCACCTCTTGATCGCTCTCTGCTTCTTTTTCAGAAATGCGTTCCTATTACTCAAACGCCGTTACAAAACCGTTTTGTTGACTTTGCCAGTTTGAAAAATGACGAGATAAACAATTAGCTGAATTTCGCAAAACTCCCTTTTCTTATTCTAAATACACACACACACACACACACATACATACACTCATGCATCCTGTGTACCATACTGTAAGTAGCTCTGGAATGTTACATATAGAATTGTAATGTGCATGGTGTAAGGAATGTATAGGGGTTAGTGGTGTTAATTGAAGGGTTAGTGGTGTTCTGTATTAAGTTGTGTATTTATATTTAGTTGGGGAAGCTATTTATTGATTAAAATTGCCTCTTTATTCAACCTTTGTTGCACTGAGGTGTTCTGTGAACATTGATAGAAGGGGAAGATTTGGAAATTAGGATTAAGATTCCTGGCACACCTTTCTATGTGTTCACTAACCAGTAACTGTCTGTATTGTGGGTGGCGGATTTGTTCTTTGTGGATGGTGGTTCTTCGACGGACTGATATTCCTGTTTGTCCAATGTAGTGGTTACCACATCCAATGTCATGGCATAGATTAGATTTTCCGAGGCGCAGGTGAAATTTGATTTGATCTTAAATATTTCTCCTTGTTTGAAGTAGAATTCTGAACCCTCCAAAAGGTGGGGGCATGTTCCACAGTTAGGACGACCACATTTGTTCACTTTTGGTTCTGTTGTTAGTGGATATAGTCTTGAGCTGGCTGATATTTTTTTCAGCGACTTCGGTTGCATTTTGCTTTTTATAATTTTGTATGAGCTTAAAATTTCGTTCATTGTTTTGTCTTCTTTGAGGATGAGAAGATTTTCGGTGATAATTTTGTGGGCTTCGTTGTTTCTAGGGTTGTGTGTGGAAATGTACGGGAGTATTTTAAAGTCTGGTTTAGTATTTCGGCTGGCTTGCCTTAATATTTGTATATCTATTTCCTTAGCTCTTTTAATGCCATCATTTATTAATGAGATTGGGTAATGTCTTTTAGTTAGTGTTGATCTAAGTTCAAGGAGTCTTTGTTCATGGGTATACGTATCCGAAACTATGGTACAGATTCTTTTCGCTAGATTAAAAGGCATATTAATTTTTATGTGTTGGGTGGCAAGAGTTAAGTAATAGGAATTGTTTAGAATCTATAGGTTTATAAAAGATGTCTGTTTCTTTGTGGTTGTTAACTATTTTAATTAAGATGTCTAGAAAAGGGAGTTGTTTACTGTTGTGTACCATAGTGAATTGTATATTGCTGTGTATGTTGTTAAGCATTATTTTGAAATCAAGGAGTTTGTCCATGCTGTCTTTCCAAAGTATGAAGCAATCATCCAAATACCTCTTCCAGTTCTCCTTTAAACAGCAATTAAAAGAGGCGCCATACATACATACATACATACATACATACATACATACAGACAGACAGACAGACATATATACATACATATATAATTATATGAACAAAGTAAGATATCAGAATACCACTTGCTAAAAACAGAAGCTGACAATCCAAAACCGCAAATTTCTCACTATTGATAAATACGTGCGGTGAATGCAACAAATACAATAAATAGGCTGGTTGCATGTCTCCGAGAACCTTCGTCACAATCGACATTTTTTCGGCCATCTTGGAAACTTCTGAACCCCTCGTACACTTGTGTGCGGCTCATAGACTCCTCTCCAAACACTTTCTGCAACTTTGCGTAGGCCTCTGAGCAGGTATCGCCATGACACCTTTCTCTATCATGGTCAATGCAACGATCACACACTACATACCTTCATTCCAAGCACTGCTGTAAGCAGCGGAAGTGAGCAAGAATATTAAAACTTTGTGTGATATAATGCAACAAGCCATGAGGAAAACAATCTTTAAAACTCTGTCACTTAAAACCATGAAAATCGAACACATTCCAAAAGAAAGCATTGACAAATGTCTACAACCCATATGGGGCAAAACCACATATGTGAAGCAAAAGAACACTCCACAGTGACTTTAAAATCAATTAATTTAGTACTGCTATCGACGTACCTGTGAAGAAGAACATCAAACATAAAAATAGGGGAGTTCCCACCAGAGATTGATGTGGTGTGGTTCGTGGCGGTTGTCCTACTGGATCTGGAAAGCAGTATTACAATACTGAAAATCACCAAGCTACAACAAAACTGGTAGCAACCAAGGCCTGGAAATTCTGATCCAAGCAGCTCAACAGGACCTAGAAGAAATCTCGGACCTCGTAAAACTGCCCGATGGAACAGCGTTACGCGTCATGGTGGAGGGACATAGAGCCAGATGCTACAAATGTGGGGAGAAGGGTCACATTAGGATCTCCTACCTACTAGAATCCGCAACAATGGTTCCCCTCCACCACCAAACGATCACCTGCAGCTAATTCTTAAGGCCAACAGAACTGTCACCGAAAAATCCCCAACAGGCCCAGCCCCAGCGGCAAAAGTGAAAGAAGCAACCAAGGGAGCAAAAATCACTCACGACCAGACTCCCACCAGTAACAGCAAAGCAATGGATCTACAACACACCCAAGATGACCCCACTAAAGATGTAAACGATTCAGAATGGAAGGAAGTCGCCAAAAAAAAAAGAAAATGTAAAAGCACTTCCCTAACTCCCCTCCGCCCCACAGATACACATCCCCCAGCACGCACACACCTCACACATATACAAGCATCACAATCACAAGACACTATCATCAACACACAGCCAGCAACGCCAATAACAGACAAGTAGTTGAACGCGCAAGTAAAATTCACCGCATCACCCCATTCAACGCTCCCTTTTCACACCCGCGTACAATTCATTGACATTTATAACCATACATATATTGAATTAAAAGAAAGCGCCCCTGGTGACATTGGAACTCTTCAATTAGCATTCACTAAATGCTCGAACCTTAACTTAATCAAGGACATCCCACAAGCCACACAGGGAGGAGAGGATAGACCTTCACCCAACCATAAAAAACGCCAAGTAAGTAGACTCTTTCTCTCTCTCTTCACACTTTCGCTCAAGCTTGCAGTGTGAATGTGCGTGGTCTGGGATCGAATTGGAAGCAAGGCTACTTACTAAATGATCTCAGGTCATGGAATTTAGATGTGATAGTCACCAGCGAAACCAGAGTGACCAGACCACAGGCTTTCCGTCCTCTCTTCGAAGGTTACGAAATTTACGCATCTCCATGCTAGTCCAAAGGTGGTGGTGGTGGTGGTGGTGGGGGAACTGCGGTCTTATTTAGAAAAAAAACATGAACTTAGAGATCAGAACAATCTTTGTAGACCCACAGGATATGCTGGTCGTTATTTGATTTAACGCATAGTAACGGTAATGCTTTCAGACTGGTCGCTGTCTATGCGCTAAATGACACGGGTCAATCAGACTGCTTCAGACGTCTAGAGCCCTTCCTTGATAGTCGCGCACGTTAGTGTTACTAGGTGACTTTAACAAAATCCTCGATGCACGTGTGGATTGTGTTGGTTCGATTACGGATAGAAAAGGGAACCCATGCCTCGTTAACCTAATCAGTCGCGGATCACCCGAATGCTCCAATGTGGACCAACGGCATTGGGTCTTAGAGTTTTCATTAGCTGAGCAGATAGAATTAATGTTAGTTGCCCACTATTTCACATCGTAAGCTATACGGATCACAAATTTGTGAACTGTAAGCTTGACTTACATAGATTTTGTAGGCAGGGCCCCTGTTTACAAATGAATGAATTTAGTAAAAGCATCTGCATATCAAACATCATGAAAATTGTTCAAACTGAAGTCCTTCTTGAACGACATATTTTCCATTCGAGTCAATTACAGATAGTATGTAAGAGATTTTGATTTACTGTCGGGTGACTTTTGGCCATCCCTGTATATATTCTTTTATCCTTTTATTTGTTTCAGTCATTTGACTGTGGCCATGCTGGAGCACCGCTTTTAGTCGACAAAATCGATCCCAGGACTTATTCTTTGTAAGTCTAGTACTTATTCTATCGGTGTTTTTTGTCAAACCACTAAGTTATGGAGAAGCAAACACGCCAACATGGGTTGTTAACCGATGGTGAGGGTTCATATATATACGACGGACTTCATTCAGTTTCCGTCTACCAAATCCACTCACAAGGATTTGGTCGGTCCGAGGCTATAGTAGAAGACACTTGCCCAAGGTGCCACGCAGTGGGGCTCAACCCGGAGCCATGTTGTTGGTAAGCAAGCTACTTACCAAACAGCAGCCACTCCTGCACCTGGAAACCTCCTCTTCGTAACCGACGGAGTGGTGTATATGTGTGTGTGTGTGTGTGTATAAGGCGCAGGCGTGTCTCTGTGGTAAGAAGCTTGTTTTCTAACCACATGGTTCTGGGTTCAGTTCTCAGTCCCACTGAGCAAGTGCCTTTTACTCTATACTACGGGCCGATCAAAAGCCTTGTGAGTGGGTTTGATAGACGGTAACTGAAAGGCGCCTGTCGTATGTGCGTATATATATATGTGTGTGTGTGTGTGTGTGTGTGTGTGTGTGTATGAAAGCGTGTGGCTTTGTGGTTAGGGTATTCGGTTCACGATCGTAAAGTCGTGAATTCAATTCCCAGCGTTGTGTCCTTAAGCAAGACAATTCATTTGACATTGCTACATTCTACTCAGCTGGTAAAATGAGTTGTACCTGTATTTCTAAGGACCAGCCTTGTCACATTCTGTGTCACGCTGATTCCTCCTGAGAACTACGTTTAGGGTACACGTGTCTGTGAAGTGCGCAGCCATTTGCACGTTAATTTCAGAAGCAGACTGTTCCGTTGTTTGGATCAACTGAAACCATGCTCGTTGTAACCGACGGTGTGGCATATATATAAGGCAAAGTCGACCTCGGCGGAATTTGAACTCTGTCGTTACGTTCTGAGTTCAAATTCCGCCGAGGTCGTGTTTGCCTTTCATCCTTTCGGGGTCGATAAATAGACTACCAATTTCGCACCGGGGTCGATATAATCGACTTAATCCCTTTATCTGTTCTTGTTTGTCCCCTCTATGTTTAGCCTCTTGTGGGTAGTAAAGAAATATATAAATATATATACATTTATTTATTTATTTAAGGTGTATTCCGCCAGGAACGTAGCAGAGGACAAAATAGAGCACATTTATCCTTAGTATTACCAAATAGCCGGTAGTATTATGATATTATTCCAAGTCAACGTTTAGGCATTCTTTGTGTGTAAAATTAAAACTGAATAAGGTAGAGTTAACAAGAAAGAGTATGGCTAGACAGTTATTTGATAATCACTACACATGTTTCGATACAACATATATCTTCATATATACAGGATTTATATTACGCAACGGTTTACCTGTATAATGGGATCTAGTTGTATTTCTTCATGTGATATACAATTGCTGTCCCCATTAGTTGCATAATTTAAATCCTGTATATATGAAGATCTATGTTGTATTGGAATATGTGTAGTGATTATTAAATAACTGTCTAACCGTACTCCTTCTTGTTGACTTTATCTTATTCAATTACATATATACAGGTTAAAATTATTAAATTAATAATTAATACCAGTAGTTAGCATGCGTAATAAATGTCAGAAGACATAAACATTTTTATAATATAGTATATATATACAGAGAGGAGAGCACCATGTGGATTCCTTACATGCTAGAGAAGACAGTCAAAGCGCAAACTACGAAAGAGATATTCTTGCATTGCACGTTACTTGTAGAACACTTGAATTAATAAAAATCTCAGTTAACCCTATACCCATGAGTTTCATCATTAATGATCAAATACATCAATCAATTAGTCAATCAGTTAATTGGTTAACCATCTGTGGCTCGTCAGTAAGGTCGCTGCTAAACGCATAATTATGAAACTATATAATACGTGCCGAAAACACAAAGTAAACACGTGCGTACTTAGCTTCATCTTTATACGCCAAGAATCCTAATCGAATACCCCCAATCAACATGCAGAGTCAGAGTAGTACGGCAGAGAATAAATTCTCCGTATATTATCCAACCGAAGAATTTAAATATTTAACTATATAAATATAGGGTAAAAATTATTAAATTAATAATTCATACCAGCGGTTAGCATGCGTAATAAAAGTCAGAAAGCATTAATAATTTTATGATACAATAGTGTATAAGAGTTTATACACGGAAAGAAGACTACCATGTGGATTCCTTACACGTTAGAGAGGGCAGTGAAAACCCAAACGACGAAAGAGATATTCTTACATTGCAAGTTGCTTGTACATGCCCTCTCTAGCATGTAAGGAATCCACATGGCG
>NC_043003.1:72380759-72405759 GCF_006345805.1 Octopus sinensis | reverse complement strand
GGTAGTTGTGAGGTAGTTGTGTAACAGTATTTGGTGAATGTGTCGAACCTCTGAAAGACTCTATGACGGTGTACTTGTTGCTTGTTATTGTTTTTGCAATTGTTATTGTTTTGCAATTGTTATTGTTTTGTATGTTGTATGAAGGTATGTTTGCTGTATTATTGTGTTGTGACATTTTTGTTGCATGGCAGAAATTATCTTTGTGGCATGTGGTATTAGTTGTGGTGTTGGGTTCTTTTATTATTGATGTATCTGTTTCTTAGTTTGTCTTGTGCTTTTGTTTACAAACACCATTCACTCGTTTCCTGTCTACCTGTACGTCTGTCTGTCTGTCTGCTTTCTAACTCCCTGTCAGTCTCTGTTTATATATCTATCTATCTATCTATCTATCTATCTATCTATCTATCTATCTATCTATCTATCTATCTATCTATCTATCTATCTATCTATCTATCTATCTGTCTGTCTGTCTGTCTATCTGTCTGTCTCTCTGTCTGTTTGTCTATCTATCTATCTATCTATCTATCTATCTATCTATCTATCTATCTATCTATCTATCTATCTATCTATCTATCTATCTCTCTCTCTCTCTCTCTCTATCTTCTATCTATCTATCTATCTACTTCCCTAACTATCATTAATCCTTTACATAATGTATTGAGTACTACATCATCTAATGTTTTAACGTTCAATTACGCCCATTCGTGCCAAAAATCTTTACATTGTTCTGCGTGTCAGAGAGAGTGAGAGAGAGAGAGAGAGAGAGAGAGAGAGAGTGAGTGAATAACTGAGTGTATGTGTGAGTATATATGAATGTGTTTCTATGCATATACATATACCTATAAATCGAAATAGCTACGTCTAGCTATCAATCTGTCTGTCCGACTGTCTGTCTGTACTCATGTACGTATATATGTATATATGTGGATGTATGTATATATATATATTCCTTTATTCTTTTATTCTGATACTTGTTTCATAATTTCACTGCGGCCATGCTGGAGCAGCGCCTTTAGTCGAGCAAATCGACCCCAGGGATTATTCTTTGTAAGCCTAGTACTTATTCTTTCGATCTCTTTTGCCGAACCGCTAAGTTACAGGGATGCAAACACACTAGCATCGGTTGTCAAGCGATGTTGGGGGGGGGACAAACACAGACACACACACATATATATATATACATATATACGACAGGCTTCTTTCAGTTTCCGTCTACCAAATCCACTCACAAGGCTTTGATCGGCCCGAGGCTATAGTAGAAGACACTTGCCCAAGATGCCACGCAGTGGGACTGAACCCGAACCATGTGGTTGGTAAGCAAGCTACTTACCACACAGCCACTCCTACGCCTATATATATATATATATATATATATATATATATATATTATATATATATATATATATATATATATATTATATATATATGTAGTCTTTATTCCTTCTTTTACTCTTTTGTTTGATTCAGTCATTTGACTGCGGTCATGCTGGAGCACCGCTTTTTAGTCAAAGAAAACAACCCCAGGACTTATTCTTTATAAACCCGGTACTTATTATATCGCTCTCTTTTGCCGAGCCGCTAAGATACGGAGGTGTAAACATACCAATATCGATGGTCAAGCGATGGTGGGGATGGACAAACACACAGAGAGATACACACATAAACACACACACGCTCACACACTCACACACACACACACATACACACACACATATATATATATGTATATACGACGGGCTTCTTTTCAGTTTCCACCTACCAAATCCACTCACAAGGCTTTTGGTCAGCCTGAGGTATAGTATAAGACACTTACCCAAGGCGCCACGTAATGGAATTGAACCCGGAACCATGTGATTGTGAAGCAAGCTTCTTACCACACAGTCACGCTGCGCCTAAATATCTATATATATATTATATATATATATATATATATATATATATATATATATATACATACATATATGTACACATAGATTATGTGCAGAGACTGAACAGACTGTCAACTTTCGACGTAATAAGCACATGAATGCATTCTACACACTGTTTGAGTTGTACATCAGATGTTTGTCCAACATAAGATATATTTTTACTATTCTTTACAATTTTTGCATAACTAGAACTCTCTGTATATATACATACATACGCTGATACATACACATTGATATGTATGTATATATATATGTGTATGTGTGTGTAAATATATATATATATATATATATATATATATTATATATATGTACACACACACACACAAACATATATATCGAGTGGGTGTGGGGTAATAATGTTTCGTTAGTGATGAATAAAAGCTATGGTGACTGTGAACTGTATCAAATGAAAGACGGTTTCGTTTCTCAGCTGCGTCACTTCCCCAACAGTTATGCCCCAATCTCCATCTCAGCACTCCGTGTCACATCAATGGAGCTTACACATCATAAACAGGGATACCCCAAAACTTCACAAACAATTGTCAAATTCTGTTATGATTTGGTGAATGCTTTGTGGTGATGGTGTTGTCGGTGGTAGCTTTAGTGATGATGGTAGAGATGATGTGGGGGGTGGGCGACATTAGTAGTGGAGTTAATGGTAGTTGCGGTGTTGGTGGTCGTGATGGTGCTGTGGAGGTTGGGTGGTGGTGCGTCGGTAGTAATGGTGCGTCGGTAGTAATGGTGCGATGGTAGTGATTGCAGTAGTGGAAGTGATGCTGGTGGTGGTGGTGGTGGTATAGATGGAAATGGTGGTAGTGATAGTGATGGTTGTGGTGATGATAGCGGTGATGGTGGTAGCGTTATCGTCTTTGTTGTTGGTAGTTATAGTTGTAGTAGTGAAGGCGCATGGCTCAGTGGTTAGAGCGTCGAGCTAACGATCGTGAGGTTGTGCGTTCGAATCCCGGACCGGGCTGCGTGTTGTCTTCTTGAGCATGACACTTTATTTCACGTTGCTCCAGTTCACTCAGCTGTAGAAATGAGTTGCGACGTCACAGGTGCCAAGCTGTATCGGCCTTTGCCTTTCCCTTGGATAACATTGGTGGCGTGGAGAGGGGAGGCCGGTATGCATGGGCGGCTGCTGGTCTTCCATAAATAACCTTGCCTGGACTTGTGCCTTGTGGGTGGGGGATAACTTTCTAGGTGCAATCCCACGATCAGGCATGACCAAAGGAGGTCTCAATAGTGGTGATGTTAATTATGGTAGAGGTGGTGGTGGATGTGGTGGGTGGCAGTGATGGTGATGACAGTACAGAGGCTGATGCTGACAAGCGCTGTTGTGTTGGTATAAAGCTGTTAAAAATGAATCTGTCCTCCTTAATTTCGATTCCCGGTTGAAGTACTTACATTCCACTTAAGGTTTTTAATTCCCTCGGGGTCAAATGTGGGAATGTTACGTTATCCGTCACTTTGTTGGAAACGATGAACAATGCTTGGATAGGAGGTTAGCAATCAGGCAAGATTGCTTTCGTATCTTGCTTTCGACACTTTCTGCTTTGGGGATCAAGATACTCCATTTTCAACAGAAAACTATAAAAGCAAAAACTAGCAACCGTGTGTGGTGCATATCATTTACGGTAGTTATTGCTTGGTTCTAGATCAGATGTGATCCGGTAGAATTATGATAAAAAGCGTCACAGCTCTGACAGTTTCTCCTTTATTTATATATAATCTACCTAAGATTACATTAAAATCTTAGGGTATGATTTATGAGCGATTTGGCAGCTATTTCTAACAAGCTCCATCATTGTTTAAAGCTTTAAGAACGGTAGCGCTAAAATCTATGCATGTTCTACCGGCCTGAAGTTATTATTATTATTATTATTATTATTATTATTATTATTATTATTATTATTATTATGATGATGATGATGATGATGATGATGATGATCCCTATTATTATAATGATGACGATCATCACCATCTTCTTCACACTACTGAAACATCAATCCTCAAGATGCTCCTTTCCAGATACTCTTTAGTCGAGTAATCATCACTGGTTCCTAAACTTTTGTCACTCGGAAATCTGCTATCGTGTTGAAACCTGCCCAGACGTTGATGTTGTCAGACTAGGATTTTCTGCTTCGTTTTCTTATAACTGTGATTAGGAGCATGGGTTTTGGTCAGGGAATCTTGCCATGACATGTGCCCAAATAAATTGAATTCCGACACATCACTGTTTTCATCAGCTAGCATATTTAACGACCTGCTACTGGAAATGACACTTTGTCTTGTGTTCTTTGCACGAGATGCGTATCGGTTTTCTGAAGCACTTATACACTTATACTTGAATACCTTGTTTCTAAATTCGGTGTCTGCTATGAGTGTTCTGTTTTAATATCTTTACAGGAAGATCGGAGTCACTAGGGACTAAAACAGTTTAAGTTTCGTTGGGAAACTGTTGGATTTGCTTCTCCATATGACATTCAGTTTTGTCATTGCAGATGATACTATGCCAGGCCGAGCTTTCAATTCTTTTAATGAGCTGCCAGCCTTGCTCAAAGTAGATTCGAGATATTAAAAATTTTCCGTTCAGCATTAATGTTTGCTGGTGTGTTCTGGTTGTGGTTATTGATCAGAATCTTGTACTTTTCCAATCTGACCTCCATTACATACACTTTTGATGCTGTTTCTAATCTGATGGTGAGTTCCTGGAGTTCGGTTTTGCTGCCTCTTATTAGGCCGATATCAGGAAACAGCAGCGGTCCTCCAATGGAAATGGAGGTGTGGAGGCCATATACTGTCTCCTACATGACATTTTCCGGGAGGTTTTATGAGGGATCAGTGTATTGACTAGGATAAGCTTGTTGCAGTCCCCTATTGTTTATATCTTCAATCCTGAAATACCCTGCTGTCTCTGCTTTAATTTAGCATTCTCGTCTCTCAAGACAATGCAGACATCTTTCTTTGGAGATGATGATTTTCTGTAAGTAGTTAGAAAACTCTTTAACTCCATTGTCGTTATATTCAGACTTCAATACTGATGTTTTGGGGGTTTCTCAGCAATAGTACAGTGCCGGCGACTAGTGTGCAGCCGATGACTGAATTTATTCTGTTTTTGTTGACGATGTAGGCCATGTTGTTGCATGGTGTCATCTCCGCTGGACTACAATTTATAGCCTACGTTTTGTAAAGTGCTAAATATATCATTTAACTATTACAAATATAATACAAACACATTATGCAGACTGCGATAGAGAATAAAATAGAAATAAAATTTTAAGATTTATTTTTTGTGAACTGTCCGGTACCAAATGATTTACGGCTCAGTGGTTGGGGAACTGGTTTAGATGACGGCAGTGTATAGCAAATTTTAAGATATAGTTAATATCATCTGTAGTTAGAGTAAAGATGTATCACACCAAAGACTAAAGACTTGTTGCACCAGAACTAAAGATGTTTTAATTGACGTATTACTGTTGACTCTAACTAAAACAATGTTAATATTATGGTAAACTTTAAACCGAATAGTTATATAAAGTTAGCTCAATTAAAGTGATACTAAATGCAATAAAGATATTTATCACAAGCACAAGCCCACTCATTTGTCAGAAGACTAGATCATGCCAAATACATGATTAGTCGTGATTTCATCGTCCTCTGAAGAACGAAGCGCAAAGTTATCCTCGGGGTGATTTGAACTCAGAACATATGAGGACTTAACGAAATACTTTGTCCAACACTCTTTTACTTTTGTCATCCATTGTTCAAATAATACTAACCTAAATATGTCATAACAAATGTATTTAGGGCAAATATTGTTAAATCGAAATAATATTGATAAACAAAATTAGTAACTTAACGCATGCAAGGTTGGAGTTAAACTAATTGTAGTATATTAGTCTCAGTAAAGTTAATCCGAATTATATTAATCTAAGTGATGGTAGTCAGAATGACATTAAACTTGACGAGATTATCTCGAATGAGGTTGTCGTATAATATCACTCCGAATAGTCCAAATGTTGATTATTTTAAATAATATTCAAAATGAAGATTTAGTTAAATCCAAATATATAATTTCAGATGACTGTAACTTGGATGATATAAGCGGAAAATGTTAGTAAGAATGATCTTATAAAAGATATTAGCTCATGTAACTTACAGGAGCCTGTCTATCACACTGGTTGTTGTAATAATAACCAGAGATGATAGGGATAAGGGCGATTATTGAGTGAGACAGGGGCAGGAGCGACTGCTTGGAGCACATGATTGATCAGGTTACTTATATATAATATTTCAAACTATTTTGATTAGATAGTAGGATTTCTCATACAAAACTGACCAAGTAACTAACTAAACACAGCATAATTCAGGTCTAATATTTTGTAAGTTAAAATACAGTTATAATACAATAATTTCTCTCTGGTAGTGATGCAAACGGGTCAACTGATTAATCAGTCAATTAGTCATTAGTCAATATCTTATTAAAAAAAAATTATGATACACTAACGTTAGCTAGGTTCCTCATTACCAGTTTAGTGTAATATACATGTATATAGAGGGGGAGAAATTATCTTACTACTACTACTACTACTACTACTACTACTACTACTACTACTACTACTACTACTAATACTACTACTAATACTACTACTACCTGTATCTTACTGTTTTACTACACCTCTCCAACAACCTATCTCCCTTATTCCCTCTTTGTCATCTTTTTTCAATACTTTTCCCCAACATGCTCTTGAATTATTTGCTTTCATTATCACACTCTTTGTCTCTTCCACTCTGTTCCTTTCCCCCACTCTTTCTCTTTCCACACACCAAGACGTTAGTCAGCTCTCTCTCTCTCTCTCTCTCTCTCTCTCTCTTTCTCTTTCTTTCTCTCTCTCTCTTTCTCTCTCTCTCGCTCTCTCGCACACACATACACACACACTCTTTCTCTCTCTCTCTCACGTACAAAGCAATGCTTATTTATTATAAGATATCCCTTAATCAACTTAATGCTTCTGTGGGCCTGACAGCAATACCTTTATTAATGCAATCATCTTCACCAAGAATTACATTTGTAGCGATTCTTTTTCACTGTTGACATATTGGTTTCATTATTTTGTTAGATGCATTATTTAAGCCAATCAGAAAGTAGACGTCTGTGATAAATTTCTAGCTATTTATTTAGAATATGCGACTGGGTATTTGGACACTTTGCTTGACACCAGACAGATCTAGCAGTTGACCGGCCGAGTATTTTTTTCACACAGACACATAAGAAGCGACAACACAGAACAGAATCGTATCTCAGCTGTCATAAAACATGAAACGCTTTAGATTAAATGAGCAATCTTTTGGCAAAGGCTATTTCTATCAATTTAATTACACGCATGTTAACCTGATTTTCCTGTACTTCTGTGACATGATTTATTAGCACACGTGTGACACTAAAACTTATTCAAAAACATTGAACACTGAAACCTAAGACGAAAAATAAAGTAACAGGAGCTTTTAAATAATGCCCTCTTTCAGATGAATAGTCATGTACTCCATCTGCTTCAACATTCTTGCTCTCATTACCATGCGCTATATGGTGTTTTAGGCAAAAGTTTTACCACTGTTGATAAGTGATGTAGGTAAAACTGAAATCTTAATCGAAAATCTGCTGAAACTGCAATGACAATTTTATACACTGCTAACAGAATCAAAATATGTCACTTAAAGAAAAAAAAACTGGAAAAGAAACTATAAACAAATGAGGAAACGGAAAGCACATTTTGAAGAGAAGCGTCATGGAACCTGATACAAATTCAGAATCATTATTTTGAACATCTCTATTTGATAGCATTGCCAATTCTGGTGTTGATGGTCTCATAAGAAAATTTAAAGGTGCTAAGAAACTTTGCGATATATTTTCATTCTTATGGCAATTTCTGTCTTTATCGGAAAATCCTTTGACCATAAAGTGTGTGTCTCATTTGTAGAAAGTTATATTGTTGACAATGACATAAACATTATGATCGATACATCATAGCAACAATGGCAAACTGTAAGTTAACTCCATATAATCACTGCATAGACAAACATAGAACTACAAAATGGAAAACGTTGTTCCATGACTTTGTGCATCACTCCCGACTTTCCTCATCATACCTGTAACGGTATCTTCGCCAGAACGTTTAATCGGTGATAAAAAAAAAACCGGAACTAAGTACAAATATGCGATAAGATCATTTGATAGTCTTAACTTGGCTCAGCATCGAATCGGAACTATCGAACTATTAAGAATATTTGTACAGGAACGATTTTTGCAGTGTTTCTAAAAAAAGGGAAAACACTGTTAGTCATAATATTTGGTAATAAGTAGATTTTTAGTTTCAGTAATGAGTGTGGGGTTCCTAAACATTCTTCCGTAGAGTATATCTCTTTCTCTCGACGGACATGTTCAGCCGTATGTGATAGATTTTAGGACAGTGAATACAAAGCAAAGTTTTAAGAGGAATGCCGATTTACGAATATGTAAAACAAACTTTTTCTATTACACAAAGGTTAAATATGTATTTATTATAGATTTGGTAAACTATTTTCACATTTACATTTATCCATAACTACGCTATGTTGCTACTTCTGATATTCGAAGTGATATCAAAAGGTTCCCGGACTAGTTATATTTAATAAAATATAACTTATTTACCCAAGTTTTGACATCGTCTCCTTCGAAATAGTCATTTTGCGCAGCAATATACCGGTCCCAGCGTTCCTGCCTACAAGTCGTTTTCCGTAAGCGAGTCGAGGACCTTCTGCAATTCGCTCTGGATCTCGACAACGATGTTAAATGGAAACCTTTCAGCTGCACTCTCATCTTGGAGAAGAGATCGAAGTCCGCAGGTGCTAAATCTGGCGGATAAGGTGGGTGCGGAAGCGATACCATGTTGGTTTTAGCGAGAAATGTACGAGTGAGGAGGGCTTGGTGACAGGGTGCATTGTCGCCGTGAAGAATTCAATTCTTTGCGCTCCACAGATCCGGTCGCTTTCGAAGGTGAGGCTCGTGGAAGATCTTCCAGATTGCTCATCGTCTTCTAGGGACATTCTCCCGCTTTTGAAACGCCCGTGCCACGAGAATCATTGCGTAAGCCCTATTGCTTCGTCGCTGTAAGCTTGCCGAATCATGCCCAGTGTCTCAGTAGCAGACTTTCCAAGTTTAACGCAAAATTTCACATTGGCCCTTTGTTCCTGTCGAATGACAAAATCGCGGACTACAGCATGCAAGTGATCACACACACACATACAAAAAAATTCCCAACTTACGAAATAAACACAGCGATGTCACTCAGCACACCAGTTCTTGAAGGGTCACTGCTAGCTCTCACTCCACACGCAACCGTGTGATGCCATCTGTAGGCGCGCTACAGATCTAGTCCGGGAACCTTTTGGTTCTTTATAAGATTACTTCTTAATTCGGACTGTTGAAAGGTGAGATAATTGATCCTTAATGATGCTTTAATAACATTGAAACTACTCTTTTTATCTTTTTTTAGTTTTTTACTTGTTTCATTCGATTGCGGCCACTCTGGGGGTACCGCATGAAGAATTTTTTAGTCGAATGAATCGACTGCAGTACTTAATTGTTTTGTTAAGCATAGTACTTATTCTATCGGACATGTTGCCTTCTGTTCACCAGGAAATATTTAATTCAGTGCAGTCGTTTACCACGGGGTCAACTCTGTAGAAGGTTTTGTTGAAGTCAAGATATATAACGTCAGATTTCGAACTTGTAATACAAATGTTTTTTGTTTTTTTGGTTGATTTCTGAACTCACGCTTTACATCATAGAGAGAAGGAAGATAAGGATGAGAGATACAGTGAGAGTTAACATAAGAAATTAAATTCGAAAGATACACATTGGAATTGATAGTAGTTGTAGGAATTGGTAAAAATGATAAAAATTAAGCAGTAAATGGCCACCTAATATTAGGTCGTCAAGTATGAAATTTGTAGAAAAGAAAAAAAAAGCTAATGTTTTATAAATGCAAGGAATATTTTTATTCCTCAAAGTATGCACCTATATTGCCAATACACTTTTACCATTTCAGCGGTAGCTTGTCCAGCCCGGAATTGTAAAAGCCTGCCAATCTAGAGTCAATAAAATCTTGGAAGGTCTCTTTTACAGCATCGTCGGAATTAAATTTTTTCCTATCAAAAAGTTATCCAAATTCTGGAAGAAGTGGTAGTCAGTGGGGGCAAGATCAGGTGAGTATTGTGGATAATGGAGAACTTCCAACTCCAATTCCTGTAGTTTCGCCAATGTAATTTTCGCGACGTGTGGCCTGGCGTTGTCTTGTAATAAAATAGGAGTGGATCTGTTGACTAATTAAGGCTATTTTTTGGGTAAGTTTCTGCATCATTTGGTCCAGTTGGCTGCAGTATACTTCAGCCGTGATTGATGAGCCAGCTTTAATGAAATCATAATGGATCATACCTGCGCCAGATCACAAACACGCACCATCAGCTTCTTTTGATGAATTTCGCTTTTTGTATTGAATCCATTTCTCATCACATGTTACAATTCAATTCAGAAGTGATTCATTTTTGTGATGAGAAAGTAGTATAAAGCAGGCTTCCAAATGTAGTTGTTTCTGATTTTCATTGAGTTTATGTGGAACCCACCTATTCAACTTTTTCATCTTACCGATTTGAACTAGGTGAGTCAATATTGTTTGCTTGCTAACACCAAACAATAACAATAATTCACGGACACTTTGAAATGGATCTGATTCAACGGTGGATTTCATTTCGTCATTATCCACCTTCGTTTCTTGTCGACTGCGTTACTCATTTGAGAGGTCAAAGTTACCAGAACGAAATTTTACAAACCAATTTAATACTGTCTGCTGTGCAATAAAATTACAATGAAATACTCCATTAATATTCCGAGCTGTCTGTGATGCTGTATTTCCAAGAAAGAACTCATATTTCAAAACCGTAGGAATTTCCGACTTATCCATCTCTAAACAAAAACAGCAAAAAACGATTTATAAATACTTTATAAAGCGCAAAATGAGTTAGAATAAAGAAATGGATGTGTCGGCTTTCTAACAAAAAATAAAGATTGTCAAAATATTAGAGCTCAAAATGAGCAACTGTCAAAGTTTACCATATACCTTACTACATATACCGATCCCAGAAGATATTTTTATAAAACTAAACGGAGGTAAAATATTTTCAAAATTCGATATGTCGGACGCATATCTACAAATCAAAGTAGATAAAAACTGCTCAAAGCTGTTAATGGTCAACATGCACAGAAGTCTATACAAATACAATAGACTGAATGTAGCACCTTCAATATTTCAACATGTGATGGACGTGATATTGGCAGACTGTCAATTTGCTATTCCTTACCTTGATGACGTCTTAATCAAAAGCAAATCACGGAATGAGCATATCGAACATGCGAAGAGGGTCGTGAAAAAAATTAAGGACTATGGTTTCACACTCAGTGAAGAGAAATGGGAATATTTTTTGCCTAAAATCAATTAATAGATAAGAATGGAAGACGTCTTGACCTATCGAGGGCGGACGCAATCAAGAATATGCCTCATCCAACGAATATACCAACATTACAAGCTTTCCTAGGCCTAGCAAATTACTATCAACAGTACATTCCTAATATACATTAAACTGAGAGCACCATTAAACGATTTACTAAAAATAAAATAAAATAGAATTGGTCAGTAAAATGCCAAAACGCATTTGAAGACATAAAGAAAATACTAATTTCTGACTTGTCACTAGCACATTACGATCCTAGAATGGACATTGTTGTAGCGTTTGATGCTTCGGAGTATGGAATAGGAGCAGTCTTGCTACTCAAGTATAAGGATGGAAATATGAAGCCAGTAATTTATGCTTCACATTCGCTAATAGCAGCGGAGAAAAAAGTATAGTAAGATAGAGGAGTCTCTATCGATTATTTTTGGGGGTAAAACATTTCACATACTTCTACATGATAGAAGTTCTTTGTTACAAACCTATCATCGGCGATTACTATCAATTTTTGGATCGAAGAAGGGATTGCCTAGCCATACAGTGGGCCGACTACAACGCTGGGGCACAATATTGCTGAACTACAATTTTAAGATGCAGTATATTCCGTCGAAGAAAACTGGTCATGCAGACTGCTTATCGAAGCTAATTCCCAAGAGCGTGGAACGTTGCTGCAGTTAGAAAATGAAGTAAGAAGTATTGTGTACAATATAATCTAGGAACTGCCGGTGACAGCGCATGATATAAAAATGAAATCTGTAGAAGTTAGTTACGTTACAAGAATAAAAGAAACATCGAAAAATAAGCATAATAAAAATACAAATTTAAATAATTTCTCACTATGTGACGATGTCTTAATGTACGCGCACAGAATAGTAGTACGAAGTGCACAACAGAAACAAGTATTGCAACAATTCCACCGTGGGCACCCGGGAATGTCCAGAATGAAAGCTTAAATGAGTAGCATTGTATATTGGCTAACTATGGACTGGAGCATCGAGAAATTGGTGAAATCATGTTGAAGCTGTTTGTTGGCAACCAAAGGACCACCAGTAAAATACCAATTGTGACCGGAGACTGAGAGCCCATGGTCCAGGATACATATCGACTATGCAAGACCAGTGAACGGCACATACTATCTAATCGTTGTGGATAGTTATACAAAGTGGTCAGAGGCATGTATATTTAATAAACTCACAGCAAAGACAACAATAAAGTTCCTACTCGAGTTATTTGCTCGATACGGTGTTCCAGACACGTTAGTTTCAGATAATGGGACACAATTCACGGGATATGAATTAAGAAATTAATGCAAAATACATGCCATAAAGCACATCTTTACCCTGCCCTACCACCCGAGATCAAATGGGCAGATGGAAAGATTTGTCGACACGTTCAAAAGAGCTTTACGAAAAACTAGGAACAAGCTCGATAATGACGTGGCACTAACGAAATTTTTGAGAGTATATAGAATAGCGCCAAATCCAAATACTAATTCAGAAAAGTCACCAGCAGAGTTAATGTTCACGTGTAAAAAAAATCAATCTTCGATAAATTATTGCCAGGAAAATATACATATAAGGGAAAGATGAAAAATACATGTGAAGGAAATACAAAAAATATTACAAGACATTTCGAAGTAGGAGATAAATTCCATCTTAAAAACCATAAAAATGGTAAAGAAAGTTGGGAGGATGACTGTGTAATCAAAAGATTCGGTAACATGATGTATTTAATTAAAGAATAACATTCGGAACATAAGAGACACCTTAACAAGTTAAAGATGAGAAATACAGAAGAACGAAGGGTAATACCTATGGAAGTCTTCTATGAGATGTTTGAAGTGCCAGCACCGAGAGATATTGAACCCTCTAGAACTAGTTTCAGAAAACGAAAAGAGACTGAATATCAAGAACTAACTCCTAAACGAAAGAATATTAAATTTTCAAAGAAGAAAAAAAGAGTGCCAACAATAGTGCTTAGTACTACGAAACGAAAAAGTGCTGTGTGCAACGAAAAATACTACCTTAAAATTCGGGCACCAAAAATTCGAGAAACAAAAAGAGGTGCTGGAAAGGAAAAAAATTAAATATAAGAAATTCCATTTTTTCACAGTAGTTAAAATCTCAAAAGCGGAGATATGATGAGAGTTAGGACGCCCCCTTGCGAAAGATAGACTGGTCCGAGTAAAGTATAAATAGTAACAATCCGAGTGAGTTGAAGGTTCAGAGTTCGGGGTCGACTGAAGTTCGTGTCAGTTCCCAGTGAGTCAGAAGGTGTCGGTTGTCTAGTTCACAAGAAATATTGATTGTTGGTTCATAAAGAAAGTTGTTAGTTCGTTACATTGTCTTTATTATTATCTGGTTATCTTATTTATCGTACGTAACAAATTACGATATATATGCCAAAGGAACCGTAGTACTTATTTTTGAGTCTCATGTCTATACCGTTGGCTCTTCTCGTGAAACTACTAAGTTAGAAACGTAAACAAACCAATATCGGCTGTCAATTGGCGAGACATTTATATAAACGGAAAGACACAATCTCACAAACACACACGCACCACCACCACCTACACACACGCTACGGTCTTCCAAACAGCTTCCGTCACCAAATTCACTCACCAAGTCGGTTATATTAGCTAGATGAGAAGACACTTCCCCAAGATGCAGTGGAAATCTGCCAGAAACCATGTACTTGCGAAAACAAACTTGCTAACCAGTCTCAGTGTGTGCATCTGTGTGTGTGTGTGTGAGGGTGTGTGAGCGCGCGCACTTCTGTGTGCATAACCAACTTTTAGCTTACTATCAAAAACTAATGTTTACATGTAAACCTACAAATACCTGTTTCCTTTTATATATTGAATTCTCTCTCCATCTCTCTTCTTTCTCCCCTCTCTCTCTGTCCTGATGTGTGTGTGTGCGTGCGTGCGTGCGTGTGTGTGTGTGTGCGTGTGTGTGGTGTGTGTGTGTGTGTGTGTGTGTGTGTGTGGTGTGTGTGTGTTCATACTTGCTTCTGTTGATGTGAGTGCAGTTATTTCGCCTCTAGGTCAATTCATATTTGTATACATACGCTTATTTTGTATGAATAAAGAAATAGAAATGCGTAAATACACTGACACTCAGACATATATTCGTAAACACTGACGCATTCTCACATATTGAAATAAACAAACTTATTAATAATAACATTAAGCCTGACAGGGAAATATATGCACACATGCACAAACTGAAACTGCCTAAATAAATACTCGCTACGCGTAAGTGTACAAGATGTGAGAATAAAAATAACATTCTTCTCAGTCATTAATATTTAGATACTTATAGATGAGGGACGTCTTGTCTATGAAGGCGAGATAGGCAGTTCTTTCTCAGATTGCAATCGTAAATATATATATAACCAAAAACAAAAGACTAAATGATCTCCACTTCATCACGAAAATTTACTGTATTGAATTTAGAGTATAATTCAAGAAATAGTTACTATTTTTATGTTAGGGAGACAGAGAATACGCTACGCTAACTTTAAAGTTCGATGTAGGTATTAATGCATAACAAAGCTATCTCCTCGCTCCGCGAAGCAGAAGAAATTATTGTACATCTTGCTTTCGTAATATATGTGTGTACACGTAAGAGTGTTTGTGTGTGTGTGTGTGTGTGTGTGTGTGTGTGTGTGTGTGTGTGTGTGTGTGTGTGTGTGTGTGTCTGTGAGTGTGTGTGTGTCTGTGTGTGTATGTGTGTGTGTATATGCGTGTGTGTGTATGTGTGTACAGCAATAAAATATATGTAGCTGCCAAGTTATATTACATATATGATATTATGGAATTTCTTTCTTTCTATATGATCGTTAGCATGCGTATGTAGATAAAACCAACATTTTTTTTACTCCTTTCGATACATGTAGCAAAGGAACTCTTTTCGTACCTGGACATTTCGCGGGATTATGGGTTATCATTAGTCGGATTTCATATCCAACGACTCGACTCAGAAACTGGTGTGCGTCATGTCACTTGTATGATTCGGAAGCGCCGGCTCAGACTGTTTGGTCATGTTGCTCGGTTTTCCTCTTCACTGTGAATCCTGCTGGATTGACAGCACGTGTTGATCGACCACATGTCATATGGTCACATGGTCACAGCAGATGAGGAAGTATCTCGCGGAAATGGGGACTGATCGGGACTAGGGACTCTACACGACGGATCATCCGCGAGGACTCAAGAATACACCAACAAATATTTAATGCAGGAGCTTCTTTCAGTTACCGTCTGCCAAATCCACTCACAAGGATTCGGTTTGTTCTAGATTATATTAGAAGATACTTGTCTAAAGTGCCACTCAGTTGGACTGAACCAAAACCATGGGGTTGAGAAGCAAACTTATTACCACACAGCCATGCCTAATGTTATTTCGTAAAGATTCTAGATGAATACACAATGACAAACCTTTCAGAAATAAAAGTATTGTTATAAAAGGTATTTTTTAAATAATCAACAGCATTACAAATATCTCTCTATCCGCTCAGTCGAAGTCGACTCTCGGTCACTCGTTGGATCAGTGTCCTCCAGTCAGTTCTATCCTGGGCCGCTTCCTTCAGACTGGCCATGTCCATTCCGGTATCACTCCTGATGGTGTCAAGCCAGCGGGTTCTTGGTCGGCCTCTTCCTCTCTTGCCACTGACCATTCCGAGCATGATGTCCTTCTCTAGGGATTCTCTCCGCCTAATATGACCAAAATATGCCAATCTACGCTTGGTGATCCCAGCTTCTAGCGACATTTTCGGCCTTATCTGTTTAAGAACTTCTCCATTGGTGAGCCTCGCTGTCCATGGAATCCGCAAAAGTCTTCAGAGTGTAATGTATACAAATTTAGGAAAATCTTAAGATATCCGCGTAAAATTCAAATTCGGGTAATATGGATTATTATCAACAGTTATCTATTTAGATGATTTTGCTGTTATGAATGCTTACGATGTGAAAATATTCTCTTGTGCTCTTATGAAAAAGTATAGGCAATAAACTTTCGGTAATAGTTAATCTCCTACCAGGGATATATCCCTATTCTTTCTATACCGCGAGAAGTTTGTATGTAAATTGCTATATACACGACCAGCGAACCACAATAGCAAATAAATTCAAACTGGCTGACTGAACTAAACCTTTTAGACGAAAAAAAAAAGCCAAAGTTTAACTTGAAACACAACATAGAAAATGGTAATGCTAACCCAACGATAAGACTCGCATTTTCTTACCAATTCCATTTGGGTAGAATTAAAGATAAAGTTATCCCTGTAATTATAGAAAAAGTACAACATACTCTTTTGGATAATATAGATAATGTCCTTCTATGGTATAAAAAGTTTGAAAATAGAAAGACTATTTCTTTCATTCGATTTAACATTGGTACTAATGATCAATTTCTCCTACGCAAATCTCGTATATTCGCATCGAAAATCACTAATCTAAACCAATCATCATCATCATTGTTCGACCGTGGTCGAGACAATGGAATTTATCATGCTACGCCAGACTTCACGGTCCATCATGGCATTACGGAGGTCCTGTTGCTGGATGCCTGTATCCCTGGAGATTACATCAGGGTAGGAGAGTGTGCGCCCTCTGGTATTGCGAGTAGATGGCTTCCAGAAGAGAAGAGTAGAAATTACTTCTTTTTCAGCTCTACAACAATGTCCAGCAAACTGGACTCTCCTACATTTCACAAGAGATGACACAGGTGGTAGTTTCCCATATATTTGCATTTTGGTTGGATGGCGCTTCCACGAGAGATTTTGAGCTCTCATAAGGAGGCGAGTGTAGGTTCCATCCAACCGCCTCTCAAGCTTCTTTGATAACGTCCAGGTTTCTGAGCCATATAGTAGAATTGGTTCGACTGTGGCTTTGAATATTTCAAGTTTGAAGTCTCTACTTAGATTTGATGACCAGATCTTATGCATGTCATCTAAACCAAGTTGATGTCAATATCGTTAAAACGACGAGAAAAAACGCATCAAATTTCAACGAATGTCTCCGTAACGAAATAAAAGATTACTTTGATTTGCTTACGAATGGGTTAATTGAACTCAGCTCAAGTTACGGACTAAGTCAAACTGTTTCTATAGTACATCAACAAAAAGATAATTTCCAATAACTCGATAGAGGGCTATACAGGGATGATGCTCTATTAACTAAAAATAATGGATACCTTCTGCTTTAGAAAGGCTTCGTAAATGACTAAATGGAATACTGGGAAATTCTAATTTTTCTACTTTAGTGATGATACTAAAAAGAGTAAATTTTTTTAATTGTTACTCTTGGTCAAAGTAGTGATTTATTAGTTTCCATACCATAAACCAAACGAAACCTTTCACTACATTCACAAACTAATTAATCATCCCAGATTTGTTATAGATAAAACAGAGAAAAATATTTTGCTTATAATATCTAAATTGTCAGCTAATGAACAAATATTTTACGATAGTGCTGAACATTATAAGGCACCATAAGGAAATGGATTCATTGATTAAAGCTGAATCATCCCCGCCGAAGGCCAAAGAAAGATTAGTATTTTTCAAAAATAAGGAATATGAGAAATCTTACCGTCATTACATGTTAATTTCAATTGACATAACAAGTTAATTAAAGAATATAACATGTAAAATGCTAAATCTCCAGCTAGGAATGATTTGGATAACAACGAAAGTATGATGAATAGACAAAAATATAAAAAATATTACATCTAGAAACCCGTTAATGATCAAGTGAAAAAAGTCCATACAAGCATCAAAAGGAACAAATATAATAACAACAAATAGAGGTTTACTAACCACATGGTTCTGGGTTCAGTCTCACAGCGTGGCACCTTGGGCAAGTGTCTTCTACTATAGCTTCGGGCCGACCAAAGCGTTGTAAGTGGATTTGGTAGACTGAAACTGAAAGAAGCCTTTCACATATATATATACATGTATGTGTGTGTGTATGTTTGTGGGTCTGCGTTTGTCCCCTCACCATCGCTTGACAACCGATGCTAGTGTATTTACGTCCCTGCAACTTAGCGGTTCGGCAAAAGAACCGATAGAATATGTACTAGGCTTACAAAGAATAAGTCTTGGCGTCGACTTGTTCGACTAAAGGCGGTGCTCCAGCATGGCTGCAGTCAAATGACCGAAACATGTAAAATAATAGAAGAATATATATATAGTTATCTGTAACTTAATGCAATAAACTGTTAACTGCTCCCAAATAAGCCATTGTCGTTGAACATCTAAACACAACTGGAACACATGCTCCAAACAGTCATAATAGTGAAACACACGTAGGAACTATAATATACATTTGTGTTTATACTAATCTCTCTCTCATATTTATATATATACATACAGCGTGGGATGGGTAAATTGTCGCCATGACACAATTCGCTCTGCCAGAAATTTGGAAACGACATGCTGTACTGCTTGGCATTCGCGCCGGAATCTCAGTACAAATATTTCAGAGTGTTTGGATGTCAATTTGAGGACAGTGCAGAAGATTCGGAAAGAGTTGTGTGAGTCTAATGGTGATTACGAAGGTACTTTTGTACTCACCATTTACTCGTTTCTCTTCATTCTATTACTCTATATATATATGTTATATGTTATATGCTCAACAGGCTGAGTAAAAGTAAGCAGCGTTTTGAAACATAAAATTCATCGCAATATATTTCAACAATGCGGAAATTTTATTCACCAAAATAAGTGCCATTATAATCAACGCATTTTTGCCAACGAGTTACAAGTTTGTTTATTCTGGTAACATAAAAATCTGGAGTTCTGGAGCTGATGAACTCTTTGAATGCACTTTCAGAATCAGTTTGATTTTTGAACTCCTCTCGCAGGAAACCATCAAGGTGCTTGAAAAAATGGTAGTCGGTAAGAGAAAGGTCTGGGGAATAAACTGGGTGGGGAAGAACTTCGTATCCAAGTTCCCTCAACTTCTGGAGTGTCATTAGTGAAACGTGTGGTCGAGCATTGTTTAGGGAAGGTTTTCTGTGCTTAATTTTGGTCTAACCACAGCGAAGAACGTTTTTTTTTTATTATACAGAATCCACTTTTAATCACAACTTACAGTACGATCGAAAAATGGATCGATCTGGTTACGGAGAGGCAACGAGCAAATTTCATATCTGCGCATTTTCTGATTTTCATTCAAATCATGTGATACCTATTTGTTGAGCTGTTTTGATTCTCTGATCACATGCAAATAGAAGCAGGCAGTTTTCTGGCTAACTTGAAGTTCTTTTGCTAGTTCTCGGGTGGTTTTTCGTGGATCTTTTTCAATGACGGTCTTTAATTGACTGTCATCAATAACAGATGGGTGTCCACTACGCTCACGACCTTTAGGCCTCCACTATGAAATCGTTTAAAACATTTTCGAGCTGACCACCTCTTTCCAAATGGGTCGCAGAGCCCTTTCCACTTCAGCTCTCGTAGCCACTTCTATCCGATGCAGTCTTACGATGTATGTTCTATACGGTACACATGGTTCAAAACGTTGCCTACTTTTTACTCAACCTGATGTAATACATATGTGTATGTTATATATATACACAAAACCACTTACACGCATACACCCGTACACCTGTTGTTAAATATTATTAGATATTAAACTGGTTTTGGCAAAAGACCAGCAATTTCGGGGACAGGGTAAGTTGCTTACATCGACTCCAGTGCTCAACTGATACATATTTTAGCGAGCCTGAAAGGATGAAGGGCAAAGTAAACCTCGGCGGAATTTGAACTCAGAACGTAAAGGAATTTGGCCCGCCATGCTAACGATTCTGCCTGGTCGCCGCCTTATTATTAATAGATGTTAATTATAAATCGATTATTCTCCTGCTATTACTCTTCTAACAACATTGCTACTGGTGCTGCTGCCGCTGCTGCTGCTGTTGCTTGTGCTGGTGCTGGTGCTGCTGTTGCTGCTGCTGTTGCTGCTGCTGTTGTTGCTACATCTACTATATTGTTGTTATTGGTGTATCATGATTAAGAAGGTGACAGTCAGTAGTAGTGACAATGTTGTCAGAGTGCGCACGTGTGTGTATGTGTGCAAATGTTGATAATGATGGTGGTGATGCCGATAGTAGTAGTCTATGCATGTTTGTGTGTGTGTGTGTGTGTGTGAATATGTTTGCGAATGGGACATAACGATGGTTCAAGGAGAAAGAAAATGTAGTAGATGTACGTATGATGTTAATGCAGATGCATCCAAAAATGACGGTGGCGATGAATTGACATAAAATGATGGAAGAGCTTAGTGAGGTGAAAAGCAGAAAGTGAAGACCATGTGTAGAATCAATTAGCCTTGACAAGAAATGGAAGTGAACCTCTAAAACATGAAAACACATAAATACAAGTTTATTATAAAAACAGATGGAATGAAATGATACATTAAAAAAAAAATGATAGAAATATATATAAAAAATGAAAAAAAAACAAAATCTAAACAATATGGAAGCAAAATACAAAATCATGCAGAAATAAAATAAATGATACGAAAATGTATTGCCATCCATTCCATATATAAGATCTAGAAATGTATGCACCATATGGAGTATTGGAGCAAAGGTCAGCGTGAAGAAAGCATATGGCGCTTACACGTAGGGTGCTTAACATACCTACCTACCTACCTACATACATACATACATACATACATACATACATACATACATACATAGATTCATATATTTATGTGTGTAATAAACACTCTCGATACACACATACTATATGAGTTCGGAGATATATGTATGTGTGTGTGTGTCTATTATATGTATATATACATACATATGTGTGTGTGTGTATGTGCGTATGCATAGACCTTTATATATGTATATGTGTGTGCGTGCCTGTATATTTAAGTATACACACATACACACATATGTACATTATATTTAGATATATGCATGTTCACACACACACGTGATATATCCATACATAAGACATTCATAAACATTGCTCGTTTGAGTACATGTATGTACGTATGTAGGGTGCGTATGTGTATGTACGCACACACTCACGCACATATGCACACACACATGTGTGCGTGTCAGTGTTTGTGTGCGTATGTGTGAGTATGCGTGCTGTGTGTACGTGTGTTTGTGTGTGTGTGTGTGTGTTTGTGTGTGCAATATGATGTTCTTGGATCAAGAGGATGTTGTTGAGCAAGACATTTCATTTCATTTTATTGAAAATGAACAACGAGACCTATATGGTAAGAAGGTTGAATTCCGACCACATAGTTCCGGGTTCAATCCCTTCCGTGGCACCTTAGGCAAGTGTCCTCTACTATAGCCTCGGGCCGACTAAAGCCTTGTGAGTGGACTTGATAGACGGAAACTGATAGAAGCCCGTTGTACAGGTGTGTGTGTTTACGTCGTATATGTTGTTTGTATATTTACGACCCCGTAATCTAACGGTTTGGCAAAAGAGACCGATAAAATAAGTACTAGGCTTACAAAGAATAAGTCCTGGGGTCGATTTATATAGTGGGGAATCAAAACTTGCCAAATTGCTGTAACATTTGAAATTCCCATTGCGCAATGTTTAGTAATTCAAAAATAGGTTAGTAACAATTACATATAATTACAAAATGAATAATTTATTCTATGTGGCTTCTATTCTTTACAATTACGGCCTCTACATGGCCCCGAAAACCCACACAACTCTTCATCACGAAGTCACTGGACATCCTGGTTCACTCCTCATTGATGGCGGCTTTCAGAAAGTTGACGTTGGGGTGGGAGGTTTTGTTGGTGGCGTGCTCCAAAATGCTCCCACATAGCATAGCCCAGAAGCTTGAGATCCGGGCTGGAAGAGGGCCAGAGGTCCGCAGGCCAGAAACCAGCAAAGTAAGCAGTATGGCTGAGAGCACCATCCCATCGTGGGTCCACACATAGTTGCGCTCCGGGTAGTTGGCCTTGAACCATGCAAGACAGGGTAACTCAACTTCTTGTAATAGGCGTCAACATCCACCTTTTCTCCGGGCTTGTAGAAGTAGATGAACATCTTTCTTCCGTCGGAAGCCACAACAGCGAAGGCCATGACCTGAGCTGGATGTTTAGTTCTCAAGGTACCGCTGACGTCAACTGTTGACTATGCACTGCACAGGTCGTTTTTGTGGTTGTCAACGACAGCCACTGTGAAGATCTCATCAGAGAAAATTTTCACAGTGGATCCGTTCTTCTTGAGGTATGTGAGAACCGTTTTGTACCTCTCTGGTCTCTTGGCCTTCATAGGTTCTGTCAACATGTGTATCAGTGTCCTGGTGAGCCCCAAGTCATCATTCACAGCTTTTCTGATAGTCTTGGGGTTCACTTAAAGTTCAGAAGCCAGTTTCCTCACGGATGTGCTTGGGTCCGTTGAAATTTTGGACTTGAGGGTGTTGATGAAGTCTTGATTTCGTTTCTTGTTGGTCCCATCGTTGCCAGACGTTCTCTGAATGCCGTTGCCCATGTCCATTCTCTTCTTGACTTTATAAACTGTACGTAAGGATACTCCGACTATGCTTGAGATCCTCCTCGGATCGACTTGTGTACGAACCATATCACATACTCCTTGGCGCAGTCATATTCTCCAATATTCCTGTAAAAAAAAAAGATTTCGTCATTAGCTGACAATGTATTTTTTGTTCTGCATTAGGTTTCATATCATTAGATGTAACGGATGCTGTGAAATATTAGTGTAACTGTTAATTAAAGTTTTACTTCCCTACCTGTATACACACACACACACACACACACACACACAAACATATATATATGTATGTATATACTTACTTCGTTCATTCAACTTTTCGTTCTTTTGATCCCCCTCTCTCACATTTCCTTGCCTACTCTTCATGCTCACTTTCCTTCTTTTCGCTTCACTGTGTTCCTATCTTCTTTTCTCGCCCCTCTTTCTTTTGTCGCTCTGCCTCTACCTCTCTCTCTTCTCTCCCCACGTGACCGGTATTCGGCCAAGGCTGACCTTTCTTGGTTCGGTCGACATCCATGCAACATCTATATTCCTCCCCGAACCTGTAATATCTTGTATCCCTGCCGTTAAGCTTTACTTCCACACACGCCATCTTAATTTAATTCGTCCTTAGTCGAAAGACACCTCTTTTTATGTCCTGTTATTTGTATTTGTGTAACATTCTCCATTTTATTCCGTCCTTGTTTACGTATACATTTGCTGCTTTCTTCCAGGCAATCTAATGCTCTTAGCTTGGTTTTTCCTTGGGGCTGGCCAGATTGCAGCAATCTCGAGTATAACCAGCCGAAATTGCAAAGATAATCTGGAACTCGACCGAGGAAATAAAACTCCGAATAACACGACCTTGTTTTCTTTGTATCATCTATATGGAATTTTTTTTATCCCTTTTTTGCATCATCTGTCTGGTTGTTTTGCGTTCTTGTCCCATTTTGTATTTTTTATGTAATATATATATATAATATATATATATATATATATAAATTATGTCCCTCTGTATGCATCTACATCTGTCTCTCTGTCTGTATATCTATCTATCTATCTATTTATCTAGCTATCCACCCATCCATCCATCCATATAATATATATATATATATACACATTCATGCATTCATTGAAATGTATACACATCATATGTAAACTCTTCCGTATGTGATAAAGTGAGTTAAAATCTTCGGAGAAAACGAAAATTTTCTGTACGAGTGTGTAAATTCTTTATAAAGAACTGGAAGATAAAACTATATGAGATAATTCCAGTAATTTCAACCGGTGAAAGTAAGGGATATGTTTCAGCTTTATTAGACCTCCTTAGCAATCATATTAGAGATCAATATGTATTGAAGTTCTATAATCATTAGAGTTATATCCCTTTCTAATTATTGGAGTTGTTTCCCTTGTTCTCTTCTGAATTTCAAAGCTACTAATGGATTGTGTTGTCTTGCAATTTCAAAGACAAATTAATTCACCAAAGTTCTTTATCTTACAATGTTAAGTATGTAAAACTGTAAAGCATTAGTGTATTGAATATGTAGAACGCCAAGCAGGTAAAATATATATTTATCAATCTACCTACGCACCAACCAAGCTATCCCCACTTTTTACATTTTATGTGTGCTTGTGTGTGGGGCGTCTATATGTATGTATGTGTGTGTGTGTGTGTGTGTGTGTGTGTGTGTGTGTGTGTGTGTGTGTGTGTGTGTGTGTGTGTAATACCGTGTGTATACACAACCCATGCATATACAGATATACTTATATGAATACAAAAATAAATATATGCATACACATACATACAGACACAAACACACACATGCATACACATATGTATGTATGTATATATATATATATATATATATATATATATTATATATATATATATATTATATATATCCTTTTACTGGTTTCAGTCATTTAACTGTGGCCATGCTGAAGCACCACCTTTAGTCGAACAAATCAACCCCTGCATTCATTCTTTCTAAGCCCAGTACTCTTTTGCCGAACCACTTGGTTACGGGGACGTAAACACACCAGCATCGGTT
>NC_043003.1:72368259-72375759 GCF_006345805.1 Octopus sinensis | reverse complement strand
TCTCTGGAAATTCATATGTGCTCTATGGATTAGGTCACCTTCTCTGTGATGCTATTAGAACTTTTTTAAAATTCTGTGATAAGACTGTACATCATCTTTAAAGAACTTTAATGAACTTTGGAAATCTGTTTATGTTACTTATTATCTACATTACTTCATGAGTATAGCCTCAACCACTAGGATGTCTAGAGAACTCACATGTATTTTAGCTGATGAGTACGGGACACGTTTATATGCTGTAATTTTACAACTTTTAATAAGCCTGTCCTTGTATGAAACGATTGTACTAAAAACCTATCCATTCTTGTTGCTTCTTTCTCGTATATATATATATATATATATATATATATATATATATATATATATATATTCATACATACGTATCAACCGACACACGAAAAGATGATTTTATAAAAACACATGGGTTAGTTGGCTGAACTTCGAAGTTATCAGCAACACATTTTATAGAAGAATAATGAATCTGTTCTCTACAAAAGTATAGAGTAATATATCAGATTAAAAATGTTTTTATAACAGAGCGTAAAAACAAACATTATATATATATATATATATATATAATATATATATATATATATATACTTTATTTTAGCAGCAGAAATTTTCTGCTGCTTAAAATAAAGCATATTACTCTACCACTGGTATTTGAGTACTCTTTTTTCCACCTTGTTTCACATTTATGTGTTTACTCCTCCGTAATATATATATATATATATATATATATAATATATAATATTATATATATAATAACAAATAAATAAATAAAACATGCATATATACATGCATATATGTACGTACCTACATCTACATATATATATATACATGCATATATGGGTACAGGACAAAAAAAAACGCCGAACACAATGAGAAACGGAAACATAAACACAAAACCAAGGACATGGACATTTTTCTTAAACAACGAAAAAATAGAGTACAGGACATACAACACAAGAAAAATTCCCCTTCTTCAATCGCCTCTGTTTCATCTACTCCGCGTTCGAAGGTCAAGGCGAGACACGATTTCGTTGAAACATTCCTTCCCGCAAAAAGCAAATTAATATATATATATACACACATATCAGACAATGGATATGAGTTAGAATAAGAACAGTAATAAACGAGTGGAGAACAAATATATAGTGCGGGTGTTTACAAAACACGAAAAAATGACCGTCCCGAAATACAATATCTGTTCCAACACACGATTCCACACCAGGAGTCTTGCAACACAAATTTCATAAACGTATATATATATATATATGCATACACACATACAAATATGTATATATATGTATATATATACATATATACATATATATACATATATATATATATGTATATGTATATACATATATATATATATATATATATATATATATATATATATATATATATATATATATATATGTATACATACACACACACATATATATATACAGATTATTAATGACGTAACATTTTTTTAATTAACTTTTTATTTCCAGTTTTCCCTGTTATAATATGAAACAGCACGGCCAGGGGACCGTGAAGTTTTGTTTAAAACAAATAGAGAACAGGACTTCTTTTTTTTTAAGAGAAAGAAAAAGAGACAGAAACAAAAAAATACTAATAAATAAAATAAAAATACAAATAAAGAGAAGAGAGAGAACAGGATGTATAAAAAATAAATAGAAGAAAATAAAATAGGCTACACACTCAATCGTCAATCACTCATAAAATCTTTATACAGTTCTACAAGAAGTAACACTAAACTACCATGTGTTTACAAACTCGAAGTAGAGCCTCTAATTTTTATTAAATTAATCTTGCTTGTTTTCATTGTATGATCTGTTTTTGTTTTTTTTTCAATTAGATATCTGTCGTGCACAAAATATCAAAAAGTTGAGAGTGTTTTTTGCCACTTTGCTTTTGTATATAAAAATTTTTGCTAATAATATTAGCTAGTCAAATATGCCATCAGTATATGTGGTTTTTCTCAATCCGAATAGAATGAGCTGTGGGTCAAGTTCCATGTTGCGAACATGTATGCACTTTTCATACACCAAATCTAAGAAACATTGCCAGAAGACTCGTACACATTCACAATACCAGAAAAGATGTGACACCGTCTCCACCACACGTTGACAAAAAGTTCACAGGTTGCTTTCGGCCAGTTTAATCTTGAATAATAGAGAATTAGTTGCTAAAATATTGTGTATAATTCTAAACTGGAACTATCGTTATTTAGCATCTGTTGTTGTCTTTACAGGTAGTAAATTGTTTTTCCCATTCCAGTTCAGCAAGCACACACACTTCCTATTTGTATTTGAATATTAAACAAGTCTCAACATTGTTTAAAACATAGAAGTATCGTTTGGCTCCTTTCTTAACAGACATGAGCTTTCGGATAGCTGTATTATCCTCTAAATGTTGGAAAGCAGTAGGTTTGCTTATTTTTAACTTTGTTTGATAGCCTTTAATCGCCCTGATAAGCCCATTATACTGGCGAAAATTTGTATCTAGTTTAAATAAATTCTGGGTTCAGTAAGATCCATCTAAATTGATAAAGTCACAAATCTTGCTAACACCTCTCTCAAACCACGCTGGAAATAAGATTGCCCCTTTACCGACCCATAAGTTTTTATCAAAGTAAATTGGTTCTGAATTCATCAAATGAATTAGGCTCCATCTTATTTATAAAGTTGTCAAATCATGCCAAAAATCATTCCCAATAGTGTTAGCTAGTTTGCTCAGGAAGATGTTACTAAATACTGCTAAATTTTTCAGTTTTGTGGAGGAAGCATGGTATAAGAGCTTCCATTTGGATTCACAGTCAATGTCCACCAACTTTATCATCCAGGATAGTTTTAAAGAGTTGACGTAAGCAAAAGCTTCAACCATACCAAGTCCACCTTCTTTAACAGGCTTACAAGCAACAACTCTTAATTTTTTCTGATTTTCCACTCTAGAAAAATTTAAATATTTTGTTTAACTCCTAAAGAAATTTACCCGGTGGATTTGGTAGAGTAAGGAAGAGGCAGTTCTAATTTGAAATGAGTAGTGATATTGTAACCGCAATTCTACCCAAAGAATCACATTCTGAGAACTAGATGGTAATAAACTTTGGAAGACATCATTCAAAATTTCAAACAAATATCAGTGGATATTAATAATATATTTGTTTTGCCCTTCTCTTTATTGGAAACCATTTTTGAGAATATTCAGCAGAGGATGTCAATAAACAAATAGCTGTCTCTTTGGTTTACAGTGAACGAGCTCATCTTCTTCTGTAGAATATATAAAGTTGTGGTGGAGGGAGGGATTCCGTTCATCTGATGCAGGATGCATTACTGGGAAGATAATTTCTGTTTATCCTACCATTGAGGATACACTTTCAGTAAAGTGTATTGTGAATTAATATTTGTTTGATTGAATTTATAGTCAACTAATTGCCCGATATTTCTCTCTTCGTAGATTTCTTGGAAAATATTGATCAGGCCAATCAGTTTTTGAAAATGAAAATGGTTGGAATAATATCGCGGACAAGTGATGATGAAGATCTTTTGTCAGATGCCGGAAGCGGAAATGGTGCGCCCGTTTCATCGAAACGCAATTTATACCTTTATAGTAAGTATTCCTTCGCCAATAAAATGTTATATTATACACGCATATGTATGTGAACACACACACACACACACACACATACACACACGCACACACACATACACACACACACTCATACACGCAACACATATACGTGCGTGTGTGAGTGTACATACATATATATATTTCACGCTAAGTGACTTGATCTGAGATCGCGTGCTGTAACAAAAGCAATTGCAGCGTGGAAGGTGTTTAGAAGCCATTTAAAAACACAAAAACCGTTAGATTCACTTCAATATTTAAATTTAATTTGTCAAAATATTTTCGTCGCTTTGAAACCGCAACTTGTTAACTGACAAAATTCCGTGCTGCAGCACGGTATCATGTTACTGAACAGATACACACACGCACACGGTGATTCGAATTTCGAATCCCAGTATGAGAGAGTGCTATATTCCTTGAATTGCAGTTACCATCGATCGGTTGTGAGCCCTGTACTCCGTCTTGTCGAGGCCATCGACCTCACTACCGCACACCCTATTATATTTACACACACTTACAGATCGAATTCCACTCTTGTTCACTTTCCCCCGTCAATTCTCTCTTTGAAACTTCCAGATAGGACCCTCTGACTTCACAACTGCTCCAGCCCTTTCTGTATCACGTCTCCTCACCTTCAAGAAAGGTAACAACTTGGGTAACCTCCTAGTTAGAAACTTCATAGTGTGCGGCCACCGACATGTACACACTTTTAAATGCGCTCACTGACTCTACAATAACTGCCTTTACATTAACAAAGCTACAAAACGTAACCGGCCTAAGCTGCATCATCACAAAACCTCACCTGCGCATCTTCCAACCTCGTATATTGCATCATCTAGAAACTTTTCATCGCTTTTTACATTTCGAAAACAGCCCATCACCTTGCCGATAGATTTCGCGTACACCTTCGAAGCACATTACCACATACGAACGGCCAACCCGTCACCACCCACTTCAGCGTAACGATTCATTCCATTAATCCGTGCGCAGCATCTCTGTATATCGTCGATCTGCATACTCAAGAAATCGGAAGTAACAACGTTTTACACTCAAAGTTGGAAGCGCATTTCCGGCGGGTTTAAATAAAATGCATGTCCTTCTACTCATTCACCCGCCTCTTAGTTCAGGAATCCCCAGTTATTATCTTTCACCCTCAATCTTGCATAAAACTATACCTCTACCTCACTCTCGCCGGCTTCTCATTCTCTTTACTTCTTTCTTTTTCACCAAGCTTTTCTCGCCATCTCTTCATACCTACGTAGGCAGGTTCACGATATCTTGAGTTCTCCATCAGTTACAGCCAGTCGCTCAACCATAGAGGATGTAAAACCCAACAGTCTTTTCTTTTCTCCCCGCTTTCATCTTAACTCTGAAGCAAGACTTTGATCGAAAGGTTGCATGCTTCAAATCCCACCAAAATTTCGCTGTATTGTTTTTGTTCATTTTCCCAGATTATACAAATTCTGCAAATGCGGACCACAACTAGTATTCTTGGAATATGCTTTATATTATATATATAAATAAACATACACACATCTACAAATACATATGCATAAAAACATATACATGTCGCAAAGATAGTGTTAAATTGGACTTAAATCTCGCCTGATGGCTTTCTCAACCAAGGAAATATGCGTGGCTTTTTGCCATCATTTGGTTCAACTGTTTAAGGTATGTCGTGAACTGGAAGTTGTGAACTTCTGTTGTGCCACACTAGTACGCATACGCTCACACATTCATGCACATAAATTTACATGCAGATAGCTACATGCACGAGTGCAGAAGTTTGGCTACATGTGCACATGTAAATACCCATATACATAAATACACACAGGTATACGTATTCATATTTGTTACTTACTTGCAGCAAATCGAGTATTTGCACATACAGATATGTGCACGTACTCACCCATAAGTTCAATATACATTGTGACTTAACTTCTTCTGCCTTTAACCCTCCAACGCGGAGTATAGGCCACTTATAGTTGAATTCCATGTCGCATAATTTTTCGCTTCTGTACTTATACTCTGCCATGAATGTCCCCCTTTCTCTAGTTCCTTTTGTGTTGATTCACACCACGAGTTCTTAGGCCTACCTTTCTTTCTATATCCATCCAGATTCTACTGTAAAGCACTTTTCGCTACATTTTGTGTGTCTTTTCTAATTGTGCTACCAATCCACTTCCACTTTTTTCTGAAATATTTACTCCCTAATCGAAACTTGATTTGTTCTTTGCCATAGCTCCATATTGCTTATGTATTCGGGCCATCTAATTTTAAGTATACTATGCAAGCATCTGTTGATGAATGATTGTATTTGCTTATTTGACTGAACTGTTGTTCGCCATGTCTCAGCCCCATACAATAACACCACTTTTACGTTAGTGTTAAAAATTCTTATTTTGTTCTTTATTGAAATTACACTTGCACTCCATACTTTCTTTAACAGGTGAAAAGCGGTCCTTCACTTACTTATTCTCGCCTTAATATCTTCGTCGGTGCCGCCTGGAAACCTTATCTTACTACCTAAATACGTAAATTCGGCTACATCCTCTAGTTCACCGATTTCTTGTTTAATACGTTCGCTGTTTTCTTCATTAACGCGCATAATTTTTGATTTGTCGCGGTTGACTTTCAATCCTAGTTTGGCAGCTATTGCTTCTAATTTTGCATTTGGCTATATGTTTGTGAAAGTAGCGCTATATCATCTGCAAAGTCGAGATCTTCTTGAGCTTCTGCATCCGTCCATTCAATGCCTGTTTGGCTTTCAATCGTAGTTTCCTTCATAATCCAATATATAACTAGTAGAAACAAAAAGGGAGAAAGTATACAGCCCTGTCGAACTCTTTTTTTACTTCGAATTTATCGGCAGCACCGTTTCCATGCAAGATTCAGCATGACATTCCTTGGTAAGTTGCTCTTATCATAGATATATACTTGTCTGATATGCCATAGTGCTGCATAATTTTCCATAAGCCTTCCCTATCTACACTATAAAATGCTTTTTCGAAATCAATAAAGTTAATATAAAGCGGTGCATTCCACTCTGCGCTTTGCTCTAAGATGTGTGTATTCATGTGTACAGTTTAACGCTATTTTTCTGACTTAACTAAGAAAGCAAAAATAGCGTTAAACTGTACACATAAATACACACAAACCTGCATGTATCAATTTGTTTTGGAAACCATATACAAAAAGCATTTAGAAAATATATACAAAATATGTATAAACAGAGAAAGAAGAAATAAAAGCAGACATGAAATTAAAAAATAACGAACAGATAAAAACGTACATAAAACCTTCAAAAATAGAGAGCGAGAGCGAGCAAGTATGAGAGAGAGAGAGATAGAGAGATAGAGAGAGAAGGAAGGGAGAGAATGCGAGAGAGACAAAAGGCATGAGAGAGAAAAAGATAAAGTGAGGTCAGTGTAAAGAATGATTGAACAGATTTCGGATAGCGGAGGATCAAGTGTAGAGATGCTAACAGGGCAATAGAAAGTAATGACGTGGAGTAAAAAAAAATCGAACTAAAACTGAAATGGTGAAGGTTATTTGGACTTGTATGTAAATATCAAACTAACGGTGGCACACAAACTGCTATACATACATTCGTATATACATGCACATTCGTATACACATATACATTCATGAATATAATATGTATATACAGGCGGTGCCCCAGTATCGCTACAGCTTTAAGGCTGAAGCGTATAAAAGAATATATATATATATATATAATTAATTAATAAGGGTGAGAGAATTAGATACTAATTTAATAGTATATCTATTCTACACCAAGTGGCCTAGTGCTCCGAGAAACCTGGATTATTATAATATTTTATAATATATTATAATATT
>NC_043003.1:72343259-72363259 GCF_006345805.1 Octopus sinensis | reverse complement strand
TGATATGTATATATATATATATATCACTACAAATGTTTGCACACCTGTATTTATCACGCATAACTCCTTACATGTAAAGTTTATTTATATGTAGTTTTATATGTATTTTTATGTATCTTTATATTTCTTCCAAGTTTTTCTGTATCTTTTGTTTTATTCTTTGTACCCTTGAAGAATATTTACGCCTGTACATGCATGATTTGTGCTGATATGTGTAAATATATACGATTCAACTACATTGCTTGGATATTTTCATTTATGCGTTCGGGAATCTATTTGACTGCCTATGATTTGCGTTTCAACTTCCTGTACCCTCCATTCTTTTCGCATTGGCTCTCTGTGACCACTCCGAAAATAACCCATACATTTTAAAACATACTTTATATATTGTGTGTGTGTGTGTGTGTGTGTGTGTGTGTGTGTGTGTGTGTATGCGTCCGTGTGTGTGTATAACTGAACTGTCAACCCCAAATGGATTTAACTCGAAAGGGTTGTAGACTATATGCTGCATAAAATTTTTTGAATAAAATAAAGATAATGATAAATTATCACCATTCCTTTTTCTTGACCCCACTAGTTTCCTCTGCTACTCTCTAAATTATTGTAGGCTTTAGATATACGTTTTTTCCCTAACTTCATTATGCCACAAACAAAACCAAGGGAAATAACGTAATTATTTTGATTTCTACTACTGATGTTAATTGTACTAAAAAAATGGTTTATCCTTTTATTGGAAATCTATATTGAAATATATATGTATATGTATATATCACCGTGATCACCGTGACCGACAAGGCTATCAGATGTTGCTTCACATCGCTGGTCACAATGCGCTTCGCATTGTTTTAGCCTTCAAATGACGCCACCCCGCTGGCTAAGCGAGCAGGCCAACAGAAGAAAGAGTGAGAGAAATTTGTGGCGAAAGAGTATAGCAGGGATCGCCACCACCCATTGCCGGAGCCTCGTGGAGCTTTAGGTGTTTTCGCTCAATAAATACTCACAACGCCCGGTCTGGGAATCGAAATCGCGATCCTACGACCGCGAGTCCGTTACCCTAACCACTGGGCCATATATATATGTACATACATACATACATACATACATACATACATACATACATACATACATACATACATACATACATACATATAGTCGAAATTTGCAGAAAAAACTAAAGACGGATAATTCCGTTTCACGAACAATTGAACCGTCATCGTCAAATGACAGTGATCCACCTACCAATCAATTCTCTCTAAGTAAGTGTAACCTGGTCCTCAAAAACCTTAAATCCAGGCACAATGTTTGCTTCTTCGTATATGTAACTTCGTTCATGTATCCTCTTCCAAAATAAGTAAATCTCGTTTACATTTTTCTCATAAATATCATTCTCTGATAGATTAATCTAAATCCTTATAAACTTCTCAATACATCAGCACTTAACTGCTTCTCTTGTTATTAGGACGTTCTGAAGATTATTTATTTATTTGCTTATTTATTGAAACTATTAAACTGTCCATTGTTGCTTTGAAAGTTTTCTTAGTATTCATTTCTCAATCGTACCCTCAAAGTTTCGTAAAAGCTTCGAGTCGCTCGTCGAACTGATTGTAGGCTTACATGTAGACATTTCCGTAAGCAATCTTCAATACAGAGCATCAACAATGTCTTCTTAGATATATTCTTGTCGTTTCTTTGTTAACATTGCAATCCACCTGAATCTTGTACTGCTATAAAAACCCTTTCCTTGACCTTAATAAGACACCTGTAAAACATGTGCGTGGTTAAGTATGATAATTTCAACCACTAAATCTAGCGACTTTTTCACCTGTGGTACTAGTGACTTTCTCCCGTGTAGTACTAGTGACTTTCTCACCTGTGGTAATGAATTAGAAAAATTGTACTTTTACGGGTATTCTTTGGTGTAATAAGTCTTTAGAAGGATCCTAAGGTTGTTGTGAAACGAGTGTTTAAGTAGAAATGACTTTGGAACCAAAAACATGAGGTTGGAGTAACTAATAAAAGTGGATGGAAGAATACTTAAATCTGAGGTGTGCGAATCATAAGGGACGTCTAGAGGAATTGCGCGTGCGATCGGGTGAACAATACTGGTCCTAACTGTGAGTGGTTGTAAGATGTAACATGCCAGTGAATAACTGTTGAATGCCAGAAGAAATTACGTGTGTGCGCACGCGGGAATAAAAGTGGACTTAAATGTAAGTATTCGTTGGTCAAATAGGTCGTATATCGAGGAGTGTGTATGTATGTATGTATGTATGTATGTATGTATGTATGTATGTATACTCTTTTACTCTTTTATTTGTTTCAGTCATTTGACTGCGGCGATGCTGAAGCACCGCCTTTAGTCGAGCAAATCGACCCCGGGACTTATTCTTTGTAAGCCCAGTACTTATTCTATCGGTCTCTTTTGCCGAACCGCTAAGTTACGGGGACGTAAACACACCAGCATCGGTTGTCAAGCGATGCTAGGGGGACAAACAAACATATACACACACATACATATATATATATATATATATATATATATATATATATACGACAGGCTTCTTTCAGTTTCCGTCTACCAAATCCACTCACAAGGCATTGGTCGGCCCGGGGCTATAGCAGAAGACACTTGCCCAAGATCCCACGCAGTGGGATTGAACCCGGAACCATGTGGTTGGTTAGCAAGCAACTTACCACACAGCCACTCCTGCGTATGTATGTATGTATGTATGAATGTAGGAATGTATATGCATATCTACATATGTCTTCCCCCAAACGATTCAAAACGTTGTTGATTGTCTTCCGACGATCCTCATGCGCAAGCTGATGAATTTTTTCCACATTTCCAGAGGTGGCGCTCGTAGCTGGTTTTCCAGATAGCTCATCGTCTTCCAGAAACGTTTTACCGTTTTTGAAGCGCCGGTGCCAGCATACACGTGATCTCAAAATCACGAATTTCACAACTCGCGACGTAATCACAGCAATGTCAATCGACACACTACTTCACCAAGGTCACTGCTAGCTTTCACTTCGCTCACAACTGTCCACTGCCATCTGTTGGCGCGCTAGTGCGGGAACTTTTTGATGCTACCTTGTATGTATGCATGTCTGTCTGTCTGTATGTATGTATGTATGTATGTATTTATGTATGTATGTATGTATGTATGTATTTATGTATGTATGTATGTATGTATGTATTTATGTATGTACACTACCGTCAGAAATTAATTAGCACCCTTGATTTGCTCTTCACTCAAGGTATTTGCTGTCACCTAGTGGCCATATCTCGAACTATTGCTTTGTTGCGAGTTCACTGTTGCGCAGAACGATGACGTAACTTTGTTTGCAGAGCGGTTTGAGAGTCTACATCCTAATGATGTTGACATAGCAGTGCAACAACAACTTGGAGTGCGGATGCAGACAAATCTTCCTTTGTTTAATAGATATAGGTAGCGCCTCGCAAGGACCGAAATCACACCGTACTAAGTTTTCTCATCGCGTAAGACGTTTTGAACAGCTCGTAGGTTAATTGATTTGTGTATTTGCAAGATTTTTTTTCCTCACAAATTCTCCTACACTCTGCTTCGTGACGTCACTTCCGGTTCACAAAACTTTCTGTTATACATCAAATAAGATGAGAAATTCTGCTTTCTTTCTTTTTTGTTTAATGTATAATAACTCATAGCAGTTTTGTTATAGCATAACGTTATTCAAATGAATAGATTTAATGAAAATAACTGGTTTTTATCGTTCATTCCTAGATGAGCCCAAGACCTCGCATGACCTTGGAGAGACGGTACGAGGCTCTCTCGTGGCGTGGGAAGCTGTCGGAGGCTGCAATAGCCAGAAAACTTGGTGTAGCCAGGCGCACAATTCAGTGCTTATTTAAGAAATACGAGGAAACCGGATCAGCAGCTGACAAAAAGAGTAGGGGACGGAAGAGGCTGACGACCCAGCGGGAGGACCGGATGCTGATCCGAAAGTCACTGTACAACCGAAGGGCAACGAACCGGCAACTGGCGGAGGAGATGCAAAAGGTGACAGGGAAGCAGTTGTCTACAACCACCGTCAAGACCAGATTACTGGAAGCTGGTCTAAAATCCTGTAGGGCCACCCGTAAGCCGCTCCTTACAGCCCAAAGCCGGAAGAGGCGGCTGCTCTGGGCCCGTGCCCACAAGACATGGGCCGTGCAGCAGTGGCGGACAGTGATGTTCACTGACGAGTCGCGATTCAGTCTCGTCAGTGACAAGCCTGTCCATGTGCGACGCCGCAGGGGTGAGCGCTTCAACAAAGACTGCATTGCTTCCACCATGAAGTAAGGTGGGGGTGGTCTGATTGTGTGAGGGGCGTTCAGCTACAGTGGTGTTGGGCGGCTCTATGCCCAACATCAACGCAGCAAAGTACGTTGAGATAGTACGGGATACCTCTTTGGTGGCGAGGAGTACTGCTCCAGCAGGACAACGCGCTTTCCCACACAACCAAGCTCACAACCGGTTTCTTCAAGGACCATGGGGTGACGGTCATGGACTGGCCTGGCCAGTCACCTGACCTGAACCTTATTGAGAGCCTCTGGAGTCGATTGGGTAGGGATTTGAATGTGCAACAATACAGGAACCGACACGAGCTGTTTGGGGCACTTCTTGCTGCATGGGGGGCCATCCCTGCACAGTACTTGCAGGCACTCATAGACAGCATGCTGACCCACGTAGCAGCTGTCATTGCTGCCAAAGGAGGAGCAACAAGATATTGACTAAATTTCACGATTAATAACAATTATGTGGTGTGCTGGGATATGTTTTAATAAATTTTTGATTAAAAACGAGTTCGTTTCTGATAATAAGTTAATTAAATTAAGAAAATGTAGAAATTTGAGAAGTGCTAATTAATTTCCGACGCAAGTGTATGTATGTATTTATGTATGTATGTATGTATGTATGTGAGTATATACACGTGCATATGTGTATATAGATTGACTTTCACTTATATCACATAAACATCTCACTATGAAAGGAAGCTGCTCCTTCGTAAAGAAACAAGTATCAGTGATACTCCTACTTTTACTGGCCACCAAGTTTCCGATAATCCCCACCAAATGTTACAAGAAACATTTCATTTTAGTTTTGCTTTTGCCTCGTAGGCCACCGAATTATTTGCATCTATGTATTTGTTTCTCACGTAACATACGAGTGTCTTTTATCTTTTACTTGTTTTTGTCATTAGATGCGGCAATTCTGGAGCACTACCTTAAAATCTTTTAGTCGAATGAATCGACCCCAGTACTTCTTTTTTAAAAGCCTGGTACATATTCTATCGGTCTCTTTCTGGTTTCTCCCTTCAGTGTAGTTTTGTTGGTGCTTCTTAATTTCTCTAACTATATTTCACTTATCTATTGTTCATACGAAAGTCTATATGATACAATCATGTTATTCAGCATAAATAGTTTAATTATCTGATGTCAGTATAATTGTTAATAGTTAAATAGTTAAACTGTGTACCGGGATCACTGTGTCTTCCTAAGACCACGATACAAGGGTTATATCGAAACAAATGTAAAAAGGGAATAACTTTAATTAACTGATTGATACATGGCGCTCAAATTGCATATGTTGGTGGAGTAACTCTTCCTCTAATGTAACTCTTCTTTCTGGGCTACTAAAGAGGTTTCAAGAAGAAACAAGTGCCGTATTCGAGTTCTTGACGGAAGAAGTGTGCAAGCAGCCGACATCCTCAGAGGGGTATTGGTTGTTTAGTGAGAGAATACCATTTACAAGAGTAATGATAACAGTTAGATGAAGTTCCAAAATCGGAAAATCTATTTTAAAGGTAATCCACGGGTAGGAGACCATTATATTATAATCACTGACATGAATCGTCAGCGAGTGATCGAATTGATTCATACGAACGATTGTGCAGCAAGCTCGGACCATGCATAAGAAAAAACGCTGGATGGATTTGGGCATGGAAAAGTGGGGGCAAACTTGATATCTCGACAGCTGACTCTTGATTTCAAGGACGGAAAAGTGAAAGTCTGCTCTGATACGCTGGAAACGTTTCAAGCTAATGAAGACGTATTTTTTTCCGATCTAACAAGCGCTGGCATTAGAAGTCCAAGAACCAATGATCGACACTGTAAATTATGATGACAAAAGGCTCATTATCTTTTATTTTCATGAACGTGACCGCACCGAGAACAACAAGCAGTGTATTTAGACACTCAATAAACTTGGAGAAGTCATTAATAAAATGTCATGGCAGTTTTTGTGAAATTTCCAGTAGAACCTTCATTTCATCAGGTACTTCATGCTCAAGGTAAGCAGAATGATGAAATCTCATATTTTCTACTCAAGCGTGATTTTATTCCTTCATGGCACGAATTAAGTTTTTTTTGAAAAAAGTGTTTTGACGAATTCTTTTAGTTGTGCCAATATTAAGATAATTTTCTCAACTGAAGCAGTATTTCTTTGAGGCGCCAACTTAGGATTCTGCATGAGCAAGACTCAAACACACGCTTCGATAGAAGTTTTGAATTATAAAGATACATACATACATACATACATACATACATACATACACATATACATACATACATACATACATACATACATACATACATACATACTACATACATACATACATACATACATACATACATACATACATACATACATACATACATACATGAAAGCACAGCTGTGTGTAAACATTTGAATGTGTATGTGTGTATAAAACAATTCCATAATGTGCAAATATCAATTAACACTTGACCTTTTTGTTTTCCAGCGTTTGTAATAATCTGTCCGCCTCAATCTGTCATGATGATTTCGCACGTGTTCGTGATACTAACCTTATTAATGTGACCTACAAACTCATAGTAGCAATGCTTTGTGACCCTAATAATATACATTCTACACAGATTTACGCACACATGTGCACAGATATACTCACGCACACGCACACACGCAAACACACAAACGCGGCCGCGCGCACTTACGCACACGCACGCACACACGCACACACACATACATTGTATATATATATATATATATATATATATATATATAACGGGAAGCTTTATGAAAATAAACAAAAGACGAAGGCAGGTGGAAAACAAACGAACAATTGTATTAGTATGGCGCTCAGGAAATATAAATAAAACAAGTCTTTAACGTTTCGAGCCTACGCTCTTCAACAGAAAGATACACAGAGAGAGAAAAACACAGAAAGAAGGAGAGAAAAAAAATGCGTGCAGTAGCTAACGAATCAACATGGCGATCTGATTTCGGCCAGAGGTCAAAGATCAAACATGAGACGCGAGAGCGAAATAAGGGGAGATAATAGGGTTGATAAAAGGGTTGAGGGACCAGCTAAAAGTGCGTGGGAGGGGTCTGGATGTGTGTATGTATAGGTTGGTGTATGTATTAGTATGTATAAGGGTGTGTGTGTGTGTGAGAGAGTATAAGTGCGTATGCGGGGTCTGGACGTGTGTATGTATAGGTTGGTGTATGTATTAGTATGTATTAGTATGTATTAGTACGTATTGGTATGTATAGGTGTGTGTGTGTGTGAGAGAGTATAAGTGCGTATGCGGGGTCTGGACGTGTGTATGTATAGGGTTGGTGTAAGTATTAGTATGTACTAGTATGTATTAGTACGTATTAGTATGTATTAGTTGGTGTGTGTATTAGTATGGCACATCATATGTGATGTGATGTGTAAAGTCATGTGGTGTAGTGAGGAGAAGAGGGGGAGGGGGAGAAGAGGGGGAGAGAAGGGGAGGGGAAGAAGAGGGGGAGGAGAAGGGGGAAGAGGAGAGGATGGGGGAGAAGGAAGGGGAGAGAGGGAGCAGAGGGAAGGGGAAGAGGGAGGGAGAAAGAGGGAAGAAGGGAAGGGGAGTAGGGGTGAAAGGATGAAGGACTGAAGAAGTAGGGGTCGGGGGGAGAAAGGATAGGTGAGGGGGGAGGGGGTTAGATGAGGAGGGGGGGGAGAGTTGAGACCAAATGGCGTATAAGAGCGAAGAGAGAAGATTAATTCCTGTTCACGGCGCAAACGGGAATCCGGATGGCCTCTGTGTAAGGACAAACCGAACACATATATATATATACGCACTGAAATAGATTCAAACACATCAGAAATTCTTTGGATCATATCCGTAAATCTCCTGATATGCATATGTTTGTGTATCTACCTCTATGTCTGTTTTGAATATATCTATATGTATGTATGTATATATATTATATATATATATAATATATATATATATATATGTATATATGTGCGTGTATCAATGTATATACATATTATATATATATATACTTATATATATATACTTATATATATATATATATATAAGTATATATGTGTATGTATATATATATACATATATATATATATGTATATATATTAATGTGTAATATATATGTATATATTTATTTATGTGTACATATATATATGTATATATATATATATAATATATATATATATATTTATGTGCACATATATGTATATATATATATTTCTGTTTACATATATGCATGTAATATATATATATATATATAAGTATATTTGTGCGTATGTCTCTAAGTATATACATAATAATTTCTCTATGTATAATATATACTATGTATATATATATGTATATATATGTATATATATAGTATATATAATATATTATATATAATATATATATATACATGTATATATATACTAATATATATGTATGTATATGTATATATATACTAATATATATGTATGTATATGTATATATATATGTATATATACATATATATATATATATTTATGTGTATATATATATGTGCATATATGTATATTATATATATATATATATATATATATATATATATATATATATTATATATATATGTATATGTATATGAAGTAACGATTATTTACCAACCTAATGTCGCAGTCCTGTTTAGGGGCAAATTCTACTGTTGTCTTGCCCCAGGAGACATCTTATCCAGCTGGCTACACGACTCACAATCTGTATCCTTATATTTTGGGGAACAGGGGAGGTTAGCACCCCCAGCCAGAACAAAGCCGTATCTGTGGACCATACGGTTTCAGGATTATTTCCCTTCGTCGGCACAGACTATACTTCGTGGCTGAGACGGCGCTGCAAAACGCCCGTTCGAAAATATATATAATTTTTTAAGTAACTCACAGCCACTGATCTAATAAATCGAAACATTGTTGTTCCTAAATCTCTCAACGAGACATATTCAGATATTAGACCAGTGACTGTGAGTCACTTAGAAAATTATATGTATTTTCGAACGGGTGTTTAGCAGCGCCATCTGACCCAAAGAGTTATTCTGTGCCGGCGAAGGGAAATAACCCTGAAACCGTACGGCCCACAGATACTGCTTTGTTCTGGGTGGGGGTGCCAACTTCCCTTGTTCGAAAATATAAGGACAAAGAACCTGTGTCGTACATCCAGCTGGGGATGCTGTCTCGTGGGGCTAAACAACAGTAGCATTAGCCACTAAACGGGACTTCCACGTGAGGTTGGCAGATAATCGTTACTGTATAGTGCTGCTACTAAATATCTCGCGTTGAGAGATTTAGAAACAACAATGTTTATATATACATATATATATATATATATATATATATATATATATTATATATATATATATATGGGCATGGACTCGCGGTCGGAGGATCGCGGTTTCGATTCCCAGATCGGGCGTTGTGAGTGTTTATTGAGGGAAACACCTAAATCTCCACGAGGCTCCGGCAGGGGGGGGTGGCGAACCCTGCTGTACTCTTTCGCCACAACTTTCTCTCACTCTTTCTTCTGTTGGCCTGCTCGCTTAGCCAGCAGGGTGGCGTCATTTGAAGGCTAAAACAATGCGAAGTGCATTGTGACCAGCGATGTGTAGCAACATCTGATAGCCTGGTCGGTCACGGTCACGGTCAAGGTGATATATATATATATATATATAACAATTGCAGCGTGGAAGGTGTTTGTAAGCCATTTAAGAAACACACAAAAGCCGTTCAATTCACTTGAGCATTTAAGTTTAATTTGTCAAAATATTTAGTCGCTAAAAGACCGCGACCTGTTCACTGACAAAAATCCGTGCTGCACGGATTTATATATATATATATATATATACATATAATGTGACAATTATTCGGCTGTCATAATAAGACTCCGAGTTTCGTATGTTGGGGTGGAAACCTGCTTCGGCATCTCTTCAGTTATCGAGGCCATTGAAAAATATGCTATGAAAATTACCGTTAAACAAAGGGAAATTACTATGTAATTGACTGTTATTAAGAGAAAAGAGCAATTAGAATGACCGCTAAATAAGGGGAAAAGCCGAAGTAAAAAGCAATGGAGTGAAAATGCTCAAGGCAATCGCGTATGCGCGCACGCACACCCACGTACATATACCTGTATGCATATGCTCACTGCGCACCTACACATACGCCAAATAGATGTACATATATATATGCAACCATGCGTGTACACGTATATAAATCCATACACACACACGTGTACATACCCATACGCGCACAGTTAAAAATACGCACATGCTATATGCTTGCTCACACTCGTGTGGAACACATGCATGTACAACCACACATACATGCAACCATACACATTTACATATGCATGTACATATATACAGACCCGCACACACGCGCACACACACGCACGATGTACACATATGTATATCTGCACACACACACGTGCACATACGCGCACAGTTATATTCAAATGCACGTCTAAAATACGTACATGGTGTATATGCATATACTCACTCTCGCGTAGAACGCTCGCATTTACACCCACGTATATATGCAGCCATACACATGTACATATACATATACATATATACATACCCGCACACACGCGCACAAAAAATTCATATACATGTCTATATACGCCCATGCACAAGAAAAATGCAGGGTGGAAGGTAAAATGCAGGAAAAATGAGTAAAAATATATAAAGCAATAAAATTAAATCTCTATAAATATGTAAAAAATATATAAAAATGTATAAGAAGTATATATAAAAAGTATAGAGAAACATAATGCTTGCATGTGGACATAATATAAAAAGCAGGTTCTATCTGTGATCTTGTGGGGAGGGGCAAAAACGTAACAAATATTTAGCCATATGTGGACATGATCCATATAGTTCAGCTCTTGAATTTGGACGTGTAGCGGGATCGAAGCTGCTTTTCCAGATGAACCATCTTTCCATATCCTAAAAAACCGCACTTTCTACTGCCATTGGTGCAGGGCTTACACTTGGCTAAGATCTTCCAATGAATGTTGTAACTGACACCTTTATCTTTTGTGGACCATATGTGACTTTTATGCCAGTGCCTGAAGCTCAAGGTGTGATTGTTGAACCTGGCCTTGAAATTCCCCTCTGTAACACCCACATATTTCTTTGTCGAAACTGTGTCCTTAGTGGTTGTAGAGTCTACGGTGGCTTCATAAATGTTGGTATCGGATATGCAGGCTCCATTTAGCGGGCGCAAATTTTTATCCCAACATGAACAGCTGGTTTCATTTTGTGGTTTTTATGTGTTGTGTGCGATTATATTTTGAAAATTAGTAGTTGAGCTGAAACTGATTTTTAAGTTATGTCTATTGAAGAGCTTTCTGTAACTAAGGTTGACTGGAAAATGTCTATCTATCAGTGCTAAGAAATACTTACCTATATTAAAGGTGACTTCGGGGGAGTAGGGGGTGTGAACCAGATGGTTTTCCCATTCCTATGTTTCTTTTCCTTTATTATTTGACTGGTAACAGACAGGTGTATAGGTTATTTCCTCGCTAAAACCACTATCTGGAGCAACGCTATTAAAAATGTTCCCATCGGAGGGGAGGCTAGAAATTCTTTTGCCAATGCTTGTAACTAAATTTTTTAACACTATGGGGAGATGGCAGGAACCCATATCGTTGGGTTTCTTATAATGTTTATCAATATACTTATTTAGATCTGAGGATACATCTAGGAAATTGACAACTGTAGTTATGCTAAGACCGAAAGTTTTCATCTTTTGAATAATGTCGTTCCTAAACCGATCTTGTGTTGGTCCATTGGTATTTGCGGTTAAATCTAGGGCAACATCTTTGTAAATGGCGAAATATACACCATGAAAAGTCTTACCCAACGTATCGAGTAGGAATAGTCCAATGAAATCTCATATGCCTGCTCTGTCATATGACCCTATGCTCACATCGAAAGCACCGTCTGTATCGGTAGTCTTGACCCACTCTGCATTCTCACTGAAGAGTAAACTCTTTCTAGCACGGAAGATTATGTCCTTATCTTGTGTACTAATTTCTATAAATTCGCTGGCGAAGGTGAGGGCATTATCTAGCAGTTCCTTAGAGATAGAGGCATAAAAGTCGACAATATCGAATTGCGTAAATCTCGCTTTATTATTATTCTTAATGGCTTTAAACCTGTCGACTCCGAGTTTCCGATGTCGGGGCGGAAAACTGCCCCGGCATCTCGTCAGGTATCGCGGCTATAAAAAAATTATATAAAAATGGCCGTTAAACAAAGGGAAATTGCTATGTAATTGACCGTTATTAAGACAAGAGAGCTATTAGAATAACCGTGAAACACATACATGCACACCCACTTAGTTTCGTCAAAGAACTATGTGGGTCTCACAGAGGGGAATTTTAAGGCCAGCTATATAGAACATGCTTTTTATATTGTGTCCATGTACAAGCATTTTATATATATATATTTTTTTACATATTTATATATATGTATTTCTATTTTTATTGCTTTCTATATTTTTACACGTTTTTCTGTATAAACCTTTCACCCTGCATTTTTCTTGTGCATGTGCGTATATAGGCATGTATATGAACATTTTTGTGCGCGCACGGGTATATACAAATGTGTGTGTGTGCGCGGGTATGTAAATATGTACATGTATATGTACATGTGTATGGTTGCATATATATGTGGGTGTATATGCAGTCGATTCACGCGAGTGCGTGTGAGCATACGCATATATAGCATGTGCGTATTTTAGACGTGTATTTGAATATAACTGTGTGCGTATGGATATGTGCACATGTGTGTGTGTTCGCACATGTGGGAGGATATGTATACGTGTACATGCATGGTTGCATATACAGGTGCATGTACAGGTTGCATATATAGGTGCATGTACACGCATGTATTTCACGCGAGTGTGAGTGGGCATATGCACATGCACGCTGGTGTGTATGTGTGCATATTTGGTTGTACATGCACGCATGCGCAATTTCTATGAGCATTTTTACTTCTTTACTTTTTTACTTTCTCCCCTGCGGTTTTTTCCCCTTATTTAATGGTCATTCTAATAGTTCTCTTGTCTTTTTTTAAACAAATTTTATGTGCTTTCGTTGCGAATGGTTTTGTTACGCGATGTCGAGCACGATGATTGCTATAAGCTTGAAGCTTATATAAAAATACCTTTTAAAAAACCATTCGCACCAAAAGCACATAAAGTGTGTTTACAAAGACAACTACGAACTAATATAGTTCTTCTATTTGATAGTAAGGAGCAGGCTGGTTCGCTGGTATAATCGGTAACGCACTTAGTCGTGTTAACAAAGGGATTTTGGTTCGAGTCCAACGCGTACGGGATATCCTACTTTTTTTCTTTCGAGGGCTTATATGCCCCATTATTAGACTATTTTCCTTAGTCATTTGCACGGTGCTCCGCTTTAAGCTTATATAAAATACCATATACATATATATATATACACACACACACACATATTATCAACCGCTCATAATCAGTGTGTGTGTTTTTCTCGTTCGGTATAGCACTTTGGGGACGAGTCCCTGATAGATCTGAAGTCATAGACAGGCGAGACAATTCCTCTCCAATCCCATTCTGCAGCGATGGTTACCAATATTTCACCATTTTTTTTTTGTTTTTTAGCTTCACGTACCTGAATCGAATCCGGGACGAACTGAATCGCCAGTCTATGACCATATACAAATATACAAAACCACAGCGTGATGTTGATAAGCCAAAAAGTGCGAAATACATACATACATACTTACATACATACATTACATACATACATACATTACATACATACATACATACATACATACATACATACATACATACATACATACATACATCGAAAGGAGATGAAAAATCACTTCGGCAGTGGCTAGCGAGGGAGCCAGATGCATTTCGATCTTGTTGGACCGTGTGAATGATGCATAATCACAGTCAGATTCCTACACAAGATTTGTTGCTTCTGACATATAAACTGTGAATAATTCATCGAATGGTGCTGCTGCAAAATGTCGCCAGGCTGTCCATAACAAATTTTGTCTCATACAAAAAATCGCCTAAACATGCCTGCGAACAGTGTATATATGTTAGATATGATACATAGATGGCTATTAAATTTTAATACTCTTTCAATTGTGTACACAGGATTATTACTCAGTTCGACGGCTATTCGCAATACCAATGAATGTATTATTCGCTGTTTCTTATATTGGAAGCCCTGGACGTGGTTGGCTGAAAGTACCCGTCATTAACATGGCCAATGAGACCGGAATGCATCCGGTAATTTCACAAACACCTACCGGGTCGATTTTCACTTTCCATCCGTTATACAACACAGCATGTCCTTAGGCAACTTTATCTAGGATAACTTGCTTATCATTGGCGTATATACATTAAGCATGATACATAGATAAGTATTACCTATTTTTCTATTTTCGATCCCATTTTTTACATAGACGTATTCGTATACTAAACGTCGTAATTGTCAGTGCTGACTCTAATTTCTGTAGAAAATCTGTAGAGATATCTGTAAAAAGTGATAGGGATGTATACATACATACATACATACATACATACATACATACATACATACATACATACATACATACATACATACATACATACATACATGCATACATACATACATGCATACATGCATACACACGCACACACATATAACTACAAATCCCGCTCTCTCATCTTCTGGCTCTTCTACACTTCTTCAACTATCGCACCATCTTCCACTTTACTAGTGCTCACCTATAATTGCTTCTCTTTCTCAGGTGGGTTTGCTCCCAATACATGGACCTGTCTTTTATTCGACAGAAATATCCCCACCCTAGTGACAGTCGCCCTCACCCGAGTGTACCAAGTCGAGTGCTCCTCTGTCTTTACCTCCTACTTCTCCCGCTCCCAGCTGCAAACCTTTGCCTTTCCATTTCTCCCTATCACCCTCTACTGTCCAACCTATGATCTTACGTGCAGTCCACCTCCTTCAGTCTAAATCTACCATATTCCTCCTTTCCCCATTATCCACTCCCCTCATTTAAGGGTGCCCATAACCTACGTGACTTAGTGTTTCCTAGCACCCTCCACACCTTTCTTTCATCCGCCCACCTTTCCATGATCCCCCATACATATCCACTTTCCAATTTCCAGTCAGTCAACACAGCATATAGACGAACTCCCTATAGCTGTTTTCGCCAGGATAGTGCTTTCTATTGTGACGGCTCATGACTTAGTGGTTAGGTTATTCAGCTCAGGATTGTAAGCTTGTGAGTTCGTTGTGTCCTTGAGCAAGGCATTTTATTTCACGTTCATCCAGTCCGGTCTGCTGTCAAGAATGGGCTGTACCTGTAATTCAAATGGCCAGACTTGTCACAGTTTGTGTCATACTGAATCTCCTTGAGAACTACGCTAAGGGTACGAGTGCCTGCGGAGTGCTCAACCGGTTACATGTTAATTTCATGAGCAAGCTGTTCCGTTTATCGGATCAAGTGGAACACTCGTCGTCGTAACTGACGGTGAGCCAGGCCGTATGTCCCTGACATATCCTGATCACGGTAGACCTGAGAATTATAGTAGCTAAGAAGTGGTTCTACAATTTTCAAAACTCCAGGTATCTCGTACCAGGGCCCCACTACCAGATGCAGTTTATATCATACGCAGGGTCCTAGCTATAGGTTAACTAGTATGTGAACCACTGGGAATGAAGGGCCCCCCCGTTCCCGTTAGAATTTCCTTCTAGAAGAAGGGAGGCTCGTATAAAAAATCTGCAGAGCTGTCGGTTTCTGGTCGTCTCAACTGCGGTGCCTCTGGTTTTATAGCTCATTGGGCTCAGTACAGTGCAACGCTTTATACACTCAAAAAATATTCATGGACAGGAACTTCTTAGACTGAACGTTTGTATGGGGAGGGATAATACTCGGCCACGTGCTGACTTCCAAACATACGCGCACGCATACACACACACACGCACGCACGCACACACACACACACACCACACACACACACACACACACACACACACACATTACAGGTTTGGCTTCTTCCATTTTCCGACTCCCAAATCCACTCTCACAAGTTTTTGGTCGGCCCAAAGCTATAGTAGATGACATTTGCGCAAGACACCATGTAATAGGACTGAGCCCAACGCTATGCGGTTGGGAAGCAATCTTCTTACAATACAGACACTCCTGCATCTATATGTGTATGCGTTTGTGAGTGTGATTGCGCGCGCATATCTGTATTGTATACTACTTGTACTGCCGAACATTCCCTTCATCCGCTATCGAGCTGGAGGTCACGATGAGTTCAGCATCTTCCTACAGCACCACTCCTACAAGCATTGCCAATCAGCATTAATGCCAGCAAGGATTGCCTGGGTTATTTTGGCCTGCACTGTAACCCACTTTTCCTTTCCTATGCAGACATTGCGAAATTATTCCATGCAGTCATTACACCAGGCTGAGTGCAGTTGTACCCATTCTAAATAACCTACAAACATCTTTAATACTCGCTGGGGATTTGTTCTACCATCTTAGCTTTAGTTTGTCTCTCACATCTACAATATCGATACTGAAGCATTTTCCGCTTCTTTTTGCAGCTTATGAACCACTCTCATCCAAATCCTTTTCCAAAGAATCATTCATTGTTAAAAGTTAAGCGGCGAGCTGGTAGAAACGTTAGCACGCCGGGCGAAATGCTTAGCAGTATTTCGTCTGTCGCTACGTTCTGAGTTCAAATTCCGCCGAGGTCGACTTTGCCTTTCATCCTTTCGGGGTCGATTAAATAAGTACCAGTTACGCACTGGGGTCGATATAATCGGTTTAATCCGTTTGTCTGTCCTTGTTTGTCCTCTCTGTGTTTAACCCCTTGTGGGTAGTAAAGAAATAGGTATTACAATGCATCAGAGAGCAGCTCAGAATTTCTAAGTCCCTGACCAAATGCTAGATATTTATTGTGCCTACAATGGGTTCACCTGTCGTTTGATAATTATTGCTTTTCTTCTGTTGGGTTTGTAATGGGCGTCCTTGCTGTATGGTAACAGTATCAGTTTAATCATGACTATTTGATCATCTAACATTGTACTGGGTTACATAAAGTGATCTCTTTCCCTCCTCTCTCTATCTCTCTATACCCTCTCTCTCCCGCACACACATATATATATACATACATGTATGCACAGAGACACATGCTCTTACACATTTATTACATACATTACGACATACATATATTCTTTTATTTGTTTCACTCATTTGACTGCGGCCATGCTTGAGCACCGCCTTTAGTTATACATTGTAATGAATGAAACTATAAAACTGACAAAATTTTGACAAAGAGATTGTAGTTGAAAAGAAGTGGCCCAGTAGACAGTAAAATGTTTGTGTTTCGTAGACGTAGGGCAATACCGAGGAGACGATAAACCTACCGATGACGGCTTGTCTAGTTGTCGAAAGCGCCATCTGCTTTGGCCTGACATATGAAAAAACAAAAACAAACCACATTACATTTATACTCTTCCATAAGTTCTGTCTTTTACTTACTTCACTCATTGGACTGCGGTCATGCTAGAGCACTGCGTTGAAAGGTTTTGATGACCAAATGGACCCCAGTACTAATTGTTACGCCTGATACTTATTTTATCGCTAACTTGCTGAACCGCTATGTTACTCCCCGTGGTGGCGCGGGACAAAAACAAAGACATTAAAGACACTTGCAAAGCATTGGTAGGTCCGGAACTATAGTAGAAGACACTTGCCAAGGTGCCTTGCCATAGGACTGAACCCCAAACCAAGTGGTTACAAAACAAACACCTTAACACTGCCACTGGCAGTCATGCCTGCACCATCATACATAAATATTTACATACATCATGCATACACATATATATACATACATGTATGGATACAGACACATACTCTTACACATTTATTACATACATTATGACATACATATATATATTCTTTTATTTGTTTGTCATTTGACTGCGGCCATGTTGGAGCAGCGCCTTTATTCGAGCAAATCGACCCCAGGACTTATTCTTTGGAAGCCTAGTACTTATTCTATCGGCCTCTCTTGCCGAATCGCGAAGTGACGGGGACGTAAGCACACCTCCATCAGTTGTCAAGCGATGTTGGTTGGGGGGGGGGACAAACACAGACACACAAACATATACATATATACGACGGGCTTCTTTCAGTTTCCGTCTACCAAATCCACTCTCAAGGCTTTGGTCGACCCGAGGCTATAGTAGAAGACACTTGCCCAAGGTGCCACGCAGTGGGACTGAACCCGGAACCATGTGGTTGGTAAGCAAGCTACTTAGCACACATCCACTCCTGCGCATATATACATGCATATATGATACATTCATGCACATAACAATCACATACGTGTATATATATATATATATATATATATATATATATATAATATATATATATATAGCTTGGAAGGTATAAGATTACTAAGGCACTCAAGTATCACTCCTCGCATCTTATAACAGAAACAGGTGTAAGCTAATGAAGTTCATGAAATAATCGATTATTCCTTCGTCATCTCATTTTTCTTATTACCGCTGTACACTCATCTAACAATCTGATCTGAAACTCACTAATTTGGAATTCTACGCCAGGTTATTAGTCTTGCAATGCCTAAGCAAAATATTGATGATATAATATATGTGTATGTGTGTGTGCATGTATATATATATATATATATATATATATATATATATAATATATATATATATTATTTGTTCCGTCTGGAGCCATGCCTTGCTCATAAGGGTCGGTTTCCCGGTTTCCTTGGTGTATATGTTCCCCATCAGGACGGGACGCCGGTCCATCGCAGGTGTGCAACATGATGCAGGAGAAAAGAGTGAGAGAAAGTTGTGGCTAAAGAGTCAGCAGAAGTTCACCATTACCTTCTGCCGGAGCCGCGTGGGACTTAGGTCTTTTGCTCATAAACACACATCGCCTGCTCTGAGATTCGAACCCACGAGGCCATGTGCCTCCACACACAAGCACACACACACACACACACACACACACACACACACACATATATAGTTCAAATTTACAGAAAACAAAAGTTGAAGAAAGGTGAAGGAACAAGCGGGTGTATGTATTTGGTTAACGCTCGGGAAGAATGGAAAAGTCTTTGACGTTTCAAGCCTACGCTCTTTGACAGAAATGATTAAAAGGGGGAAAAAACGGGTAGAGCAAAATGATCTGGGATTAACGGTTCAACATGATGAAATGGCGGAAAAAACAGTTTGTGTATGTATGTGTGTGTATGTCTAAAACAAAGTTAACAATTGAAGCTGGTATATTAATTAATTGATTATTCATCTTCTTTTATTCGTTTATATGTTTTGGCCTTGAGGTTACGGCCATGCTGGGGCTCCGCCATTGTAGTCACCTTTTTATTTGTCAGTTCTATGGGGTTGGCTTCTGGTGAAGGAGGGAGTTCGATATTGCTGCTCTGTTTTAAGTTTCCTCCCTTGAAATTAGCTCATCTGGGATCTTGGATAGTAAGTGGTCAAGTTGTTTCTTGAAAACATCCCACTCCATGGAAGTCCCTCAGATGTTTTCGCAAGGAGTTAAATTGCTGTTGGCCCTTGAATCCCAAGCTATTGCAGCACATGGTCCTCGCCCTAGATGTGACAATTAGGACTTTTGGAACGG
>NC_043003.1:72300759-72335759 GCF_006345805.1 Octopus sinensis | reverse complement strand
AGCACCAACAGCAGAAGAAGTGGAAGAATTTTGGAAAGAAAAGTGGTTGGCGAAGGAACAACCTCAGAAAACGTCTATCAAAACAACGAACACAGAACCTGAAGAAATCTGGACCCCTGTAAGAACTGAAGAGGTCTACCAGGCACTGTAAAAACTAAACAATTGGAAGCCACCCGGGCACGACAAGATCGCCAACTTCAGGTCAAAATACGTAAAACGAATACATAAAAAGTTGGCTGAAAAATTTAAAGAAATGCTAGCAGAGCCAGAGACAATGCCTGCATGGCTCACGGAAGGGAAAACTATCTTAAATCCCAAATCCACTGAAACGGGGAACCCACAAAATTACAGACCGATAACTTATCTCGCTACAATTTACAAAGCCTTTATTGTAATAATATCGCAGAGAATGAGCAAGCATCTGGAAGAAAACACTCTGCTTCCAGATTGAGCATTTCTTGATACAGCAAAGGATCCTACGGCTGTAAAGGTCAGCTACTGATTAATAAAGTCGTGACTGAAGACAACCGCAGAAAAAAGAAGGGTCTAAGTATGACCTGGATCGATTACCGAAAAGCTTTTGACAGTATTCCCCATACATGGATCCTAGAAACACTAGCTATGAACAAAGTAGCACCAATAATCATAAAATATATGAAACAGTCCATGAATAAATGGCAGACAGTGTTACAGTTCCAGACAAAACAGGGATTCATAAAAACCAATGCCATCCCCATTAGAAGAGGAATATTCGAGAGAGACACACTCTCTCCACTCTTTTTCTACTTTACACTGACACCTTTATTTGACATGCTAATCAGGACTGGATCTGGATACAACTGTTGCGGCAAAACAATCAACCACCTCTTATATATCGATGATCTAAAACAGTACGCTATAAATGATAAACTGCTATAAACATTACTATAGACAGTACATAGATTTACCAAAGAAATACATATGAAATTTGGCTTAGGAAATTGTGTCAAAACAATCTTTGAAAGTGGAATGCTAGTTAAGGGTAGCAACATTACACTAGATAAAGCAAATAAAATAAGAGAATTAGACCAAAGCCAGACACAGAAATACTTAGAAATCAATAAACTAGAAACGATACAACACACACACATGAAAGCGAAGATAAGAAAAAATACTATAGTGGAGTTAGATTAATACTAAACACAACGCTCAATGCGGAAAACAAGATAATAGGTAACAACACTCTAGCCGTCCCAGTTATAAGTTACAGCTACAATATTCTTAACTGGACTCTAAATGAACTAATCAAAATAGACAGGAAAACAAGAAAAAATAACAACAGGATTTAGGATGCACCACCCAAAATCTGACATAGAAATGTTATGTATACAACGTATCGAAAGTAGTAGAGGCCTTATACTGCTAGAAAACTATTACAAAATATCTACCATAGGACTACAGAAATACCTACTTCAGATGCAAGGAAAACTAGTACAAATAGCCACAAAACACGAACAAAAAAAAAACTGCTTTCAGTCTTTAAGGAAGCTGAGAAATACAAAAAAAGAAGTCATAATACCTAACAACTATGAAGAAAAAGAAGAAACAACAAAAGCTGTAAAACAACTGAAATGCAAACTAAAACTGAAACAGCAACGGATCATGATAAAACCACGGTAAGGAAAGCCTCTTCCAGGCAAATAAATAGACAAAGCAAAATCCCAACTCAGGATTCAAAGCAGAAACTGAAGGATTTTTAATTGAAGCACAAGACCAAAGACTTCCCACCAGAAATTACTAAAAACGTGTAATGAAAAGAAATGTAAGTAATTGCAAAATATGTGGAGAAGAAAAAACAATAAATTATATTGTCTCCGGCTGTTCAGTCCTGCCTAAGAAGGAATATATTCACTGACACGACAGAGTTGGAACCTATATACACTGGAAGCTATGTCAACACTATGGAATAGCAACAGAACAAAGATGGTAGAGGGACATGCCGGAAAAGGGCACAGAAATGAGAAAGCAACCAGGCTCTGATATATGCCAATACACGCATATAGAGAAATTATGGCCAATATGCCGGATATAGCTATCAGAGATCACCAAGAAAAGAAATGCTTTCTAATCGATGTGTCAATACCAACAGATGACAATGTTTCTTTAAAAGAAACGGAAAAACTTTCAAAATACAAAAACCAGGAAATAGAGGTAACTGGAATATGGAGTCTAAAGACAGAAACAATTCCTATCGTAGTAGTCGCATTAGGTGTGATAAAAAAATATTCAGACAAAGACTTAACAAAAACACCAAGACTAACAAATATATATAACATACAGAAAATTGCACTACTAGGCACCGCACACATCCTTCGTAAAGCACTTTCAATACAGTAAAAATAAGAGCATTACAATAAACCACAGCACATACCCAAGGCACACAGAGCTGTGCTCGGTGATGCAATGAAAGCACGTGATAAAAACTAAGACTACTGAATAATAATAATAATAATAATGATGATGATGATGATGATGATGATGATGATGATGATGATGATGATGATGATGATGACGATGACGACGATGATGATGACGACGACAACGATGATGATGATGATGATGATTGAATCACCTGCTTCAATCTGTTATGGAAGTTACTCACATTAATTTTTCATATACAATTATTTCATTCAAATCAAAGAAGTGCAAGTAACACTTAACAGGCACCAGAGACTATCTGATCATTGCCAAAATGGTAACGCAGAACTACAGGCGACAACAGACGCATTTGTGCATGGAATGGGTCGACTTTAGAAAGACTTACGGTAATATATCCTTTCTCGGAGTGTGGAATCATCTAGACATAGCTAGAAACTGCATTAACATCCTCTGAGGTAGTACGATGTCGTTGAAAACGAACTTGACGGTAGACATGAAATCATTAGCTTCTGCAGCCGTTAAAAGAGGTGATTCATTCTTCTTGTTATTTGTTATCACGCTAACATTCATCAAGAAAATTCACCAAGGACTACAAACTTCCAACAATTGCACCTTTTCTAAATCTTGTATTCTTCATAGAAGACCTGAAGATATTTGCAAAGTCTGAAAAAGAAATCAATTCACTTGTTAATATAGTAAAAGTGTGTTGTAGGGATATTGAAATAAAGTTTAGCGTACTCGGGTACAGGACGAATAAGCGCAGAACGTTTTTTGTCGCTCTGCGCGCCTCTCGGACAATCTTGCTGGTAGCACTTCCATGCTTGTCGAGTTTATCTCCAAACGGTACAGCCACGATCCATGTGAAATAACCAGGTCAAATGATAATAGTTTCTAATTTAGGCACAGGGCCAGTATTTTTCAGTACGGAGATAGGTCGACAACATTGTCCTCAATACTTGATTGGCACTTTATATTATGAAATCGAACAAATGGTTCAGTTGATTTCAGTGGGATTTGAAGTCAAAACGCAAGGAGTCATAACAGAATTCCAGCAGACATTTTGTCCATCGACTTAATAACATCCATTCATCGATCCATCCATACACACACACATGCACACACAAATACAAGCATACATACATACATACATACATACATACATACATACATACATACATACATACATACAAACATACATACATACATACATACATACATAAATACATACATACATATGTAAACACATAAAAGTATGCTTGGGGTTTCAGAAAACGAAATCAACCAGTTAACACGCACAAATACAATCTGTAAGCGGAATAGTAAAAATATGCAAGACTTTTCTCAAGTTCAAAATGTGAATATGTTTTTGTTATGTACGTTCCAACGATGTAGCTTTGCATCTTTGTGAGAAACTTGCTCCTTCTCAACAGGAAGGTTTCAGATAATTAAAAATAGAAAAACAAGCATATTATATATATATATGTGTGTGTGTCTGTGTCTGTGTGTGTGTCTGTGTCTGTGTCTGTGTGTGTGTTTGGGTGTGTTTGTGTACAAACACATGCATATCCATGTGCATACATACATATAAACACCCATATAAATGTAGATATGTACGTATATATGTTTGTGTCTACGTACGTGTGAATGTACATGTATGTGTGTGTGTGTGTGTGTGTGTATCTAATATGATATGTATATGCAGTTGTATAATGAAAAGAGAAAATATAAGAAAATATAATTGAAACCGACAGACGGATAAAAATTAACTAGTCATAAACTACAATTTTAAATTGGCAATTAATACGAAATATAGTATACATATGTACAGATATGTGTGTGTGTGTGTGTGTGTGTGTGTGTGTGGTGTGTAACTAAGCCTAAAAAATTAGAGGAAATTAAATAGTCTCATAAATCACGGCAATAAATTGACGCTATTTGCAGAACAATCAAGTATGTATGTACGTACGTACGTATGTTTGTATGTATGTATTTATGTATGTATGAATGTATGTATGTATGTATGTATGTATGTATGTATGTATGTATGCATGCATGTATGTATGTATGTATGTATCTATCTATCTATCCATCCGTCTGTCTATCTATCTATCTATCTATCTATCTATCTATCTATCTATCTATCTATCTATCTATCTATCTATCTTTCTATATATAAATATATATATATATATATATATATATATATATATATATATATATTATATATATATATTAGATAGATAGATAGATAGATAGATAGATAGATAGATAGATAGATAGATAGATAGATAGTTATAGATATATACACAGACATAACAGAATTAAACCGACACCCTTATAATCATTAAAATTTATACAAAATCTGAAATTATACATTTAAATCATTAATTATTATAATGTGAATATCTAGTATTTAGCAGACATGCCCTTTGCATTTTTCAATGCAAGGATCCTTTAAGGCATGCTACTGATCAGATGACGAATATTCTCTTGGGAAATTTCTTACCAAGTTTCATGCAGTAATCTCAAAAGATCTGGCTTTGAGGAAGCATTTTTATCCTTTTTACGTAAGTGTCCTGTCCATTATGCCCCATAGGTGTTCAATATCTGGTGTTCATATCTTGGCCGTGGAAGTTTTTTCATGCCGTTCTTTTCCAACCAATCTTGGGTCTTCTTAGCTGTGTGAGAAGGAGCCCTATCTTCCCTAAATAAAAAGTCCTCTTTAATCATTTTAACCATTGGAGGAGTCTGGAAGAAGCCCTTTCTGAAATATGGACACATATTTATCTGAGTTTATGCTTCCGTCACACCCCACCAGCTCTGGTTTTCCATTGCTCCCCAGACCATCACAATATAGCCGACTTGTTTTATCGTTGGCAGCAGTCTTTTCATGTCAAATTCTTGATCACAGAGTCTCCAGACCAACACTCGATCTCTGTCAGAAAATACAGCAAATCTGGACTCATCAGAGAATATGATAGTGTCCCAAAATGCTTGCGGCCACTCCATCATCTCATTGGCCCAATCCGTTTTCCACTTGATATTGGATGGTTCAAGAAATGGTTTCTTTCTTGCTGCTCTGCTATAGTAGCCAAGTTTGTGGAGATACCTGACAGCTCTTCTGAGACTGACATTAACTTTTTATGCTATATCAGAGGTCTTTCAATGAGAATTATCATCCACACTTCACTTAAAAAAGCAAAGGGCCCTGTCAAATAGCTCTGGTCGATCTGGACAAGGTAATGTGAACTCCTTCCCCTCTCTGGTGAATTGCACAACCACCTTATTAACTGTAGAAAGCGGGACCCAAAGGTTTGCTGCGATTTTACGCTCCACCTTCCGATTGACCCACAATATGACCTGTTTCAAATTTCGGCAGTTCCAAGGTTTCTTTTGTCCGTGGCATGATTAAACTGTCACATACAGAACCCGAAACATAAAAATGTCAATTAAAAAAAATGTAAACATTTTCAAGTGAAAATAAGCATAAAACAATGCTTTATGGGGTATCTATTTCTGTCGTCTGTGTGTGTGTATGTGTGTGTGTGTGTGTGTGTCTGTGTGTGTCTGTGTGTGTCTGTGTGTGTGTGTGTGTGTGTGTGTGTGCGTGTGTGTGTCTCTGTGTTTGTGTGTGTCTAAACGTCAGACCACTGAGCCGGAATTTGAGAGGTACAGGGTCCGATTCACTGTAGACACTTGCTGGCTTCTTTCCCCTGTCTTCTAAAGGATTTTTACGCGATTTTCTAAGTTGTCTTCTTAGCCATCCTGCGTTCGAGAATTCCTCTATCTTCGGCGCTTATACGTTTGTTTACAAAATGTTCTCCTCACCCTCAACTGTTTCACGAGCGCCGGGGAAACGTACCAATAGGTGTCTGGGGTCGCGATAGGAACGAGAATGGGCCCCAATTTCGCCAAACTCTTTGTTGGCTACATTGAGGCCCAAGTATTCTCCCAATTCTCCGGGCCGACCCCAGAACTATACGGTCGCTACATAGACGACTGCATAGGCGCCACCTCCCTTTCCCGCGAACAACTCTTCCACTTCATCTCTTTCCTCTCTAACTTCCACCCCTCTTTACAATTCACTTCCACCATCTCCAATACTTCTGTTAACTTTCTTGATATCTCTCTCAGCATCGACCACCCCTCCCACTCTCTCACCACCTCCGCCTTCTTCAAACCCACGGATTCCCACCTGTATCTCAACTTCTCCTCCTCCCATCCCTTCCACACCAAACGGGCCATCCCCTACTCCCAGTTCCTCCGCCTCCGACGCTTGTGCAGCCGCGACCAGGATTTTGGGACCCAGTCTCAATACCTGCCATCGAGGATACCCACCTACCCTAGGTAGGCATCGAGGATACCCACTTACCCTGGTCTTCAACGCCCTCGCCCGCGCTCGTCGCATCGACCGCACCACCGCCCTTTCTCCTTCCTGTCACCCACCCCCAACCGCACCCCGTTTCCCCTCCTTTTCCACCCCTCTACTCTACCCCTTCGTCGGAAGATACTACGTGCCTTCCGTCGTCTCCAGCTCGATCCCACAACCCGCTCCATTTTCCCCAACCCACCCCATTTTCCCCAACCCACCCCTGTCCTCCTTCAAACGAACCCGGAATCTACGCGACCTCCTGGTCCGTAGCACCCTCTCTTCTTCCCCTTCAACCCCACACGGATCCTTCCCGTGCTCCAGATCCCGCTGCAACACCTGCCCCTTCATCACCAACACCACTGCTGTCACCGGTTCCAACCAGCGAACTGTACGTATCAGACATTCTTTTACGTGTACTTCGTCTGGTCTCATATGCTACATTAAATGCAACCTCTGCGGAATGCTGTATATAGGACAGACGGGACGCCGGTTGTCAGACCGATTCGCCGAACATCTAAGGGATGTTCGTCTACGGTCCAATTCTCCCGTCGCACGTCACTTCCGCTCGGCCAGCCATTCCCCCGAGGACATCTCTGTGTTTGGTCTCGCCCCACACAACGGTCCTCCACAATCAAGGCTTCACTTGGAGCAACGTTTCATTTTCACTCTACAGACCAATACCCCACACGGACTCAACACAGCCGCCCCCTCTTAGTGGCTGCGCTCCACCTCTCCCCCACTAGCAACTTTTTTTTTTATATTTTGTCCTTATACAGTTACACACACACACATACTCACGTATCCACGAACACACCTACTTCCAACTCACCACACACATACAACCTACATGCACTTGTACGCACACATACTTCCACACCTATACACCCCCACCCCCACACACTCCTACGCGCACACATGCCCGTGCACACACACACACATGCCCGTGCACACACACACACATGCCCGTGCACACACACCAGCAAACAATACTCATACAGATACGCACACTCTTATAAACACCTAGCAGAGACACACACACACATACACGCGCATGTACATTACGCCCACACAACTCCAGAAAAAATCTCACACACACGCATACATTCACACACACACATACATACGTACACACACATACATACGTACACACACATACATACGTACATTCATACATACATACATACACACACACACACACATACACACACACATACACACATACACACACATACATACATACATACACACATACATACACACATACTTACATACACACATACACATACACACACGCACATACATACACACATACATACATACATAGATACATACATACATACACACATACATACATACATAGATACATACATACATACACACATACACACATACACGCATGTACACATACATACATACACATACATACACACACACATACATACATACATACATACATACATACATACATATACACACACACACACTTACACACATACACACATACATACATACACACACATACACACACACACATACACACACACACATACATAATACATACATACATACATACATACATACATACATACATACATACATACATGCATATGAGGTTGGCTGTATTGCAGGCGTGCGTCAATGTGTGTATGTGTGTGCCCGTGGATTCACATACACCCACACCAATTTTTTTTCCATCAATCTTTCAATTATAAAGTTTGTGCTTGCATACATATATATACACACATATAAATATATAAACACACATATAAACCATGCTTCAGTTTCTTTTCTCACTATTCCTGTTGAAAGCAACAGTACACATCTTGCGCACAATGCGTGTACGAAAAATTTTATTCTAAATAATGAATAGCCACAGAAGTAAATAATTAATAGCGACAGAATTAATACCAAAAGATAATAGTCATCCGCCACTTATAAGTGAATACTGTGATAATTACCATGAGAAAACGTCTCGTATGGACTTGTGATGCATACAAGCACTCGTGTTTATGATGCTTGCGGGAGATAATCGTTTGCAATCGCCGCCTGGACTACCTTCTTAGGCCTTGTCGATGGCAGTCACCCGAAGTTAGAAATAGCTGCGATTCCTCCAGCGTTTGAAATTGACAACGCAATGAAAGGCTGAAGTCTTGTGATTTGGCAATCCCAATGGAAATAGCGGTGCTCTCACCGGACAAACCAGCGTACCTTCTACATTAGGGTCTCTTTCCATTGCATCCTACCTCTCTTATCTATATTTCCGCGAGTTTCATGCGCGATTCAAATTATAACGAGGATATTGGCTGCCAACTGCCCGACAAGTTTACAGAGCACCTCACAGATATCTGACTTGACAAAAGCTCATCTGTGCTCGACATTTCCGCCCCATCGGTCACTCAACCCAACTCATCTCGGTCTTCAGTTAGACATCCACGACATATTTTTAATTTCTCGCTTCCAGAACTCTCTTTATTTCAATAAAGTTGCAAGATTTTAATTAAATTCTTACCTTCAATTTATCTAGCCTTAACTTCCACACTGGTATCCTTACAATCCGTTCAATAAATACACACCAGCGCCTTTTTACTCTCCTCCCTTCCTCTTTCATACGTCTCTTATCACACCCCTACTTCTCACTCCACATCTACTCCACGCAATCACACTCAACATGAACACACACTCACACTCTACATACTCAGGAACCTCCCTTCACAGACCAGTTCTGTTCTTACTTTACACACAGAGACACGCCTGTCACTTATACACACCTCCATTCACTGGCCATGTCTCGCACTTTGACACCCGCACAAACACACACACGCACATACACTCAAATTTACTCTTCGATATAAAAAGTAATTAGATTTCCCCGTTGATTCACTTACTTCTTTCCACTCTCTACTTACCACTGCCGACACACAAATACACGCATACATTATTCAGCTACTTCTTTTGTTGAAGCTGTCAAATAGAAAAAAAAAGCACAATTGTGTTTACCTTTTCTGGAGTCAACCGTTTTTTTATCACTCCAGCTCGCATGCTGTTTCGGCCTATAAACACTTTCGTTCGTAGTATATTTCACGTTTACGGCCGCGATTTTTCCTCCTATTATTTCTCCTGTTTTTCTACCCTTTCTTTTTGTACATGCGCGCATCTGTACACAAAAATAAACTTTTATGCCGGCTTTTCCAGTATAAGCACGCCCATTAACTCTGGGCAACAATCCTGCACTTCCGTTACACCATGATTTCTAATTATACACACACACACACACACACACACAAATATTGTACAAACTTCCAGCCTCCATATAACATCCTACAACAACGTCGTTACATTTATTTATACACGCGTATACACACACTCGCACAGCCTTACATACATGATTACACAAGACACACCAAACACGCGTAAGTTTTCACACTTACACATATCTACACACATATACACCGACCACAAAGCGTGCACATAAGCATTTCATTTTCTACCTGAGGAAAGGCAGACGGTCTGAAACAGTAAGCTACTCCATTCTCTTTTTAAGCGTTAAACTAACACCTTATCATCGTACTTTGTACTTTCCTTAATGTTTGATGTATTTTAAGTGTTTTTAAATTTGCAATATATATATATATATATATATATATATATATATATATATATATATATATAAAATGGAGTTAACGCAGGTGTAATCAAATATTTTTACTTTCGACACATGTTTCGAAAATTCCACTGATACTATTCAAAAGAATAAATGGTATAAACAATGTAATCTTCTCAGGAAAGTGAAAAAAACGAAACTCGTCAATAAGACATTTTAGCAAAAAATGATGGATTCGTATAGCGATAGACAGAACGCTATTAATATTGTTTAAAAAAACGTTATATGATATAACGTCATAAGTAGCTAACAGAAAGAGTAGGGATATTAATAGTGAATGTTAAATATAAAGGAAATTAAAGTCTAAACTATATATAATGATAGATACTATTTATATGCACTAAAAGTATGTTTTTGCCAATGCTTACATCTGTATGCTCGTTCTATAACCGTGTTTACTAGAGTATTTTTAGAAAAAATAATGAAAAATAGCTCAGAATTGCAGAGAAGACAGAGTTTCTTGCCTTTGTCATATGGTATCGAAATTGAGAGGATCAACCATTCCAAATGAAATTGCTCATTGTGGTCTTTTAAATCCCAAATCAGTTTGCTGAGACCGGTACTATTCCGTTTATTTCTATCCCTAAATGTTGAGTAATGGATAGAAATTCTTTTAGATAACTCTAACGATGTGCTTCCAATGTAAAATCGTACTTTATTACGAGTACTGATTATACACTGGTATATAGAATTTTTAATCTTAGAGTTACTTGACATAAACTTAATTCTATTGGAATTGACTTCAGATACAATAAACTGAGGAGAAGATTGCATTGTTTATACGATTTATTCTTTTGAATAGTATCAGTGGAATTTTCGAAACATGTATCGAAAGTAAAAATATTTTATTACACCTGCGTTAACTCCATTTTTTATTCATATTATTCAAAATATTCAACGTAAACACGAAGTTTCTACCTTTATAAACAAGAAGTTACAACACCTTTACTTGTGAGATTTTTGCTGCCCTGGTAACTATTTATTTATTTTTCCGTGTTAATTGTTAACAAGGTAAAAATACACTCATCTATTTATATATATATATATATATATACATATATATAGTAAATCTCAAAATAGAAGAACAACAAACACAAAAAACAACAACGAGAGGACGTCGTACATGTAAAGTATTAGCAGACGATTAGTGAAGGAAAGAAAGAAGGTTTAACGTTTCGAGCAACGCTCTTCTTCAGAAACAGAGGAAAGTCCAATAGAAAGAAAGGCGGAGGAAGAAAATCGCCAACGATTCACATGTGGCTACGTGTGTGTGAGGGCGCATGGCTGTGTGGTTAGGGTGTTGCACTCACGATCAAGTGATCATGATTTCAATTCCTAGACCGGGTGTTTAGCGCTTAGAAGGAAAAGGGACTTGCTTACTATTTCAGACGTCAGTCCTTCCTCAGGTAGAAAATGAAATGGTTATGTGCATGCTTTGTGCTTTGTGCGTTGTGTTCTTGAGTAAAACACTTCATCTCACGTTGTTCGGCGATCACTTCGACACCTGACACGTGGTACACTGTGCACCTGTTCAGACGTCAAAAATGCTAAAATGATTTTATAAAAACATTTCAGTACCGGTTTCAGTCATTGAGACTTTTTCAACTGTAAGTATGGAAAATAATAAAATTTTGGAAAAAGTAAATGCAAAGTGTTTTAAAAGAATATTTGCATAGTATTCAAATACAAGGGGCATTTTCCTTGTTTCTCTCTTGTTTACTCTTGTGGGCTCAAGGTCGTTGTGAATTCTGCACCAATAACAAAATTCCAAGTATCCAAGAATTCGGTCACTACTACCTTCTACAACAATTCAGTTTCAGGGCACTTCACCATTTAAGATCCTACTACTATCATATCACTCCGACATTCTTTTCTTCTTCTTCTTCTTCTTCTTCTTCTTCTTCTTCTTCTTCTTCTTCTTCTTCTTCTTCTTCTTCTTCTTCTTCTTCTTCTTCTTCTTCTTCTTCTCTGCCAAGAATTCACAACGACCTCGAACCTACAAGAGTAAACAAGAGAGACAGAGAAGGCAGAAATAAGGAAAATGCCTCTTGTATTTGAATACTATGCAAATATTCTTTTTAAAAACTTTGCATTTAATTTTTCCAAAATTTAATTATTTTCCATACTTACAGTTGAAAAAGACTCAATGACCGAAACCGGTACTGAAATGTTTTTTATAAAATTATTTTAGCATTTTCTTCCTTGAATTTTTCCGTATACATACATACTACATACATACACACACACACACACACACACACACAACACACACACACACACATATATATATATATATATATATATATTATATATATATATATAATGCACAGCACAAGATACATTAAGGAATTTAAGATGAGTTTAAGTTTGTAAAACCACACGCTGAGGATCTTTAAAGATGTGAATGCAAACCGTTACTCTCTTCGTAGAAAGGAAGATAAAGGAAACCGTATTTATGTCATACTGAATGTGCTTATGTGTGTCTATATGTGTGTATGCGTGCCTGTGAGTGTGTCAGTGTGAATATGAGAGAGAGAGAGAGAGAAAGAAAGAGAGAGAAAAAGAGAGAGAGAAATGATATCTTTTTAAGAGATGATGGATATATCTCGTTAGTTTTTCTCTAGTTCATATATTTCCTGTTTGAAAATATCAGGTGTACGGCTGTAAGCATACTGTTATCGAGTAAATCATTCATCGACAACCAGATATGGTTTCATCTTTTACCAAAAATAGTTAATATTTTACTTAACAGTTGATAAATATACAAAAGTGCAATAACGTATATTTAGATCCAGAAATTTACGTAATGCTGTGCATATATGTATGTATAAACTATCTGTCTGTCTGTCTGTCTGTCTATCTATCTATCTATCTATCTATCTATCTATCTATCTATCTATCTATCTATCTATCTATCTATCTATCTATCGAGAAGCATTGCCCGTTCGTGATAAGCTCTACAGGCACGGTTCGAGACACACCGGATCGACTTGCCTGTGATGAGGTCAGAGCGACGAAACCGTTCTGCACGCACTCGTGCAGTGTGCAACCATTTTGGACCTGTGGGCTTATGCCGAACGGCTGCTATCACGTGTGGGGCGAGTCCGCTTGTCGGCCGAGTCTATCGTGAAAATTGCTCCGCCACCTAACCTCAACCGGGAAGGCAGTGTTCAGCGTACATGTGGCCATGGTGAAAGAATGTGTGTGGTGGACTCGAGTGAAAGTTTAGAAACAAACACTTTCCTTTCTGGCCAATCGCTCATCAACTTTTTTCAAGTACCACTTGAAAAGGAAAGTGAGAATAGAGAGGCAAGTTTTGTCTCGTGAAAGTTTCAAGAAAAGATGGGTGAATGTAGCAAAAGATGATACGCGCGAATGACGAAACCACTTTGAGCATGATCTTGTAAATCGAAAAGAGAGAGAGAGAGCACTTTGCACTCATGTGCTTTTTCCCTCCGTGCCTGAGGCTACCGTGGCCTTTTCCGTAGGCTTTTCTTTCCACGGATAAACCTAATCTGTTTTTTTACATTTATGATATTTTCTGTGATACACGATCTCTTTTGATTGCTTTTTTACAGGATCCCTTTTGATCGAACATTTTTTTTTCGTTTCGAATAGAAAAGAGTAGCTCTACATTGTAATTTGTCCCCTCTGTGTTCGGCCCTGTGTGGATAATAAAGAAACTTATCTATCTATCTATCTATCTATCTATCTATCTATCTATCTATCTATCTATCTATCTATCTATCTATCTATCTATCTATCTATCTGTATGTCTATCTCATATGCATGCGTGTCTGTATGCATATACTTGTGATATATCAATATATTTATGTAAACATGCGTGAATAGCAAATTTTCTCCTGACAAAACATTACTTTCCTTCTGACAGTTTATTCAAGCTGTCTTTCATTCTATTCCCAATCATTAAACGTTTCTTTATTATTCCACAACTTGCTTTGATATCATATAAAATAATGTGGAATAATACTATATATAGAAAATAGGCAAGATATTTGATATGCTCGGCGGAACCGATGAAGGCAATGTCAAGCATGACTGCAAACCGATTTGCAGTAAATGAATGGATTAAATTAAGTTAAATTTATTTATATTCTTACAACTGGAACAATTACTGCAGGATTTTTTCAAATATTCTCCGCAGACAGCGTCTTTAGTTACACTCTCACACTCGCTTAGCCTTTACATATGTATATATATACTTATTTGCAAAACACACACACACACACACACACACACACACACACATGTATATATGCATATATATATGTGTATGTATGTATGTATGTATGTATGTATGTATGTATGTATGCATGCATGCATGCATGTATCTATGTATGTATATATATATATATACACATATATGCATATACATACATATATATATATGTATATATATATGTGTATATATATTATATATATAGATTATATATATATATATATATATTATATATATATATATATATATATATAATATATATATATATATATATATATATATATATATATATATATATATATATGTATGTATGTATGTATGTATGTATATGTACTTCGTTTTGGGATTTGGTTTGCAAGATTCTTTATGTGAGGTCGTGTGTTGAAACATATTCTGTTGTGTCTGGGGCGACTCGTTCTCTTTTAGTGCCTTATAATTTAACATTTTCCTTCTTTATATTTCTAAAGGAAAATGAGTGGAAATGTGTTAAATTATGAGTGTGTTAAATTATAAGGCGCTAAAAGAGAACGAATTAACTCCAATACTTCCTTTTTTGAAAGCCTGGTACATATTCTATCGCTGTTTTGCCGAACCGCTAAATTACGGGGACGAACCAAACTAACATCGGTTGTTATGCAGAAGCGGGGGACAAACACACACATATAGGCAGAAACTGAAAAGAATCCCGTCGTATATATATATATATATATATATAAGAGAACAAAGTGTACGTACGCCGCTTGCGTTCTTGTCCCATTTTGCATATATATATATGTGTGTGTGTGTATAAAATTAAATAATAAGGGTAGAAATTGATATTAATCAATTAAAACCAGTAACTTAGCATATTTAAAAAATCTGAAGATTAAAAATTGTGTTACATACAAAATTTAGAGGAATGACCACTAAAGTGGACATCCTTTATGCTAAACATAGACGTCAAATCGGCATTACCACGAAGAATGTTTTGGTTTTTTTGCTGAGATTTGTCTTGAGAACACATTCTTCGTGGTAATGGCGATTTGACTTCTATGTTTAGCATAAAGGATGTCCACTTTAGTGGTCATTCTTCTAAATTTTGTATGCATATTATATATATATATATATATATATAATATATATATATAATATATATATATATATATAGTTAAGAGTTTGGTGGGTCCGAGGCTATAGTAAAAGAAACCCAAGTTGCTACACAGTGGGACTGAACCCGGAACCATGTGGTTGCGAAGCAAGCTTCTTACCACCCAACCACACCTACCCCAATCTCACTTATCATCACATTATTTATCTCTGTCCAACTGTAGATGTTCTTGGTCACAGGGACAGGATAAAGGATGTAGATTTAAACATAAATCTCTAGTAAATCATGTTCACAACACAATTTCAACTTCATCAACATCCTACTACGATATTAGGGTTCTCAAGTTGCTATTAGCAGGACATTGTATTTGTGACTAAGAGACTTCTTCTCTCTCACTAATCGCGTTAATTACTGCAGAGTAATTTAATCCCTGGGTTAAGTAGTAGCTCAGTGTAAGATTCCTGCATTATTCGTTAGTTTATTTCTCTTCTTTGAAGTCTTTGGGAAAATAAATAGCAAATATACTCCCACTTCCCTCCCTGCAGGAACACAAGGTCTTTGGTCGTAATCTGGTCATCTAGTTGAAATTTTAGTACCATCAACGTTGTCCTTTAGCTGAAGTATGTACATTACACAGTGTTGCCCCTTCTTTTATGGAAAATGCAGGCTCATAAATCTGAGACGAAAATTGTACTCTAAATTCTTATAATAATTTTCAAATTCCTTTTTGCAGATAATGCTGACCGTCCAAATGTGTGTTGCTATCTGGGGCGAGTAGCTGGTGAACGTGGTTTCCACTGCCATTCCGATGTCTATAAAGCCAGATACGACAAACGAAACCAGAATAGAATTCAATGGCTGAGAAAACATTTCACAGGCAGCAGCAATGGTGGCAGCTCTCAACTGAAATTCATTCGCAGGAAATTTGATGTGCGTGGTAACCGCCATTTGGCCAGATCAAGCAAGGTATCTCCTCTTTATAGAATCTACAAAGACCACAAGAATGACGACGATGATGACGATGGTAGTAGCACGAACTATAAAGGAAACGACTTACAAAAGAAGAAAGTATGGGAGGAAAAGAATGCAATCAAATCGTTGATGTTTAATTTTCAAAGTTGCGTCTCTCGAAGACCCCAAGATTTTCATCGATGCTGCTATACAGCCAGCTATCGGAAACAACAAATGTACCGTTTTCACCGGCACAAACACTTCAGTCACGGTTACAATTCTGTAAACGGGCACGTGATAAACTATTTTTATTAAAAGATCCTATACAGTTTACATATATATATATATATATATATATATATATATATATTATATATATATATATATATATATATATATAATATATATATAATATATTATATATATATATATATATTATATATATATATATATATATATATTATATATATATATATATATATATGTATGTATATGTATATATATGCGTGTGTGTGTGTATGTGTGTGTGCGTGTGTGCGTGCGTGCGTGCGTATATGTATGTATTGCGACAAAGATTATGTACACGAAATACATTAACAAATAAAACGAAATGAAGAAAATGAAGTTAATAACAATATAGTGCCAATGAAATCACTATAAACACACGCGTGCGCATGCACACACACACACATACATATATACATACACACATACACACCAATACCTGTAATTTATCGAATGCACCATGCTCATAAATCTTTGTCTCCATTTTTTTTTAACGATGTATGTTTATATGTATATATATATATGCATGTATATGTGATAGTGAGTGTGCGCACGCGTATGTGGACAGGTACATATGTTGTAATGTGTCATGATACAAGTGTGCTGAAGTTGTTTTGTAATCAAGGCCAGTAATTCTTTAAGCTGCTGCATTCTCATTGAATAAGTTGGATTAGTCACAGCTTTAATGGACAAGTAAACAAGTAAACAAAAACAAACACGGTGATCTTCATCTTACAGTATTTCATTTGATAACTGGAAACAGCTGACGTCTCTTATTTGCTGCAAGCAGTATCGCCCGGCGTTGCTCGGGTGTGTAAGGGAAATAACTATATAAGCATTTTTAGAGAGTTATAGCCACGAAATAGCAAAAAAAAATGCATTAAAAATGGAAAAAAAATTATGGTAAATTTTTTTTTAAATCGTTGACTCATCGTAGACATTTTTAGAGAGTTACTTCCCTTATATAATAGCGAAAATGCATTAAAATGGAAAAAAATGATGGTAATTTTTTTTTAAATCGTAGACTCATCGTAGACGCGCGCTAATACCCAGAAGGGGTCGATATGAATCACGACTATAAGTTACCCAGTTTTGGTTAAACTGCACCGCAAAATGTGGGAGTAGTTAGGAATCTAAATCGTAGGTGACAGACAGCACACAACCTCACTTTTATATATAAAGATGTTTTCGCCACATTCTAGTATGAAATAAAAATGTGATTTTTCACACATCCCCTTCTAGGCTTTTGAGAATGTAAAGAAGAATAAAGAGAAAGTAAGAGAAGAATAAACAACCGTAAATACTTCTTGATACGTCAATAGTAACAAAATACACACACACACACACACACACACACACACACACACACACACACACACACACACATACACACACACACATATGTCTGGATATCCCTAATTGCATAATATTTTTATTTTGTGCTGTTAAATGTTTTAATTCATTCTGTTTTCCTCGCATACTGTTTTTTCTCTGTTATCTTGGTGCGGTACGGTGGATTAATTTAAGACTTTAGCTCTTATTTCTAGCAGGTAGATGCTGGTTAAGCATCATTACGCTTCGTGCAAATTTATAATTCATAGCTATTTAATGCTATTGCACCTGCGATCCACCTATGTCACTGCTGGTGATATCATCAATTTTAAAATTTATCCACAAATGATATGAACAGTAGTGACGTTTGATTTCAAATCTCAGTATTTGAATGTTTTGCTTATATATATATATATATATATCTATATATATATATATATAATATATATATATATATATATATATATATATATATATATATATGTATGTATGTATGTATATATATTATATATATATAGCCCTCAGCTGCATATGATTTAACGTTTGTGGGTGTATGACGCCTCCATCTCATCAAATATCAGTTTCATATTTTGGTACAAGGTCAGCAATTTGGGAGAGGTGCAAGTCGATTACGTCGACCCAAGTGCTCAATTAGTATTTATTTTACTGACTCCGATAGGATGAAAAGCAAAGCCAACCAAGGCAGAATTTGAACTCAGAACCGAAACAAGGACGAAGTGCTGTTAAGCATGTAACCAGTCACGTTAATGGTTCTGCCAGCTCACTGCCTTAGATCTCATCCCATCAAATATCAGAAGAATGAGAGATATGAGACAAATTCAAGATATCATTCTAGATGTTACATTTGTATTGGTTTGCTTATGTCACATGATGTTAATGCTGTGGAAGCGACACCATGTACTCTATTGTTAGACCCACGTGCTTTGACAGGAAGTTGGCAATATGCTGTGCCACTCTAGCGTCAAGATCCGATGTACTGTATTCAACCTCATGAATTCTTCGTATTCTTTGCACATGGTAGGGTGGGTTATTGACGCGAGTCAGTAGTCATTCAATGGACTATAAAAACATTAACGACAGCAATCTTTACCAAATTTGATGTTGTTACATTCACTCCTCTCCGGATACCTGATGAGATGGACGCGTCCTATTCACTAATGAAATTTTAAGTCATATGGAACTAAATCAAATTGGTATTAAAAATATATGTAACTACTACAAAATGTGTTGAGTGTCATTTTCTCTCGTTTGTTCACTTACTCGTATGTGTGTGCGTGTGGGCTTGTGTATGTGTGCGTGCGCGTGCGCCTGTGTCTATATGTATATATACATATACACATATGTATATATACATATATACATAAGTATATATGTAAAATATGTATGTATGTATATATATATATATTATATATATATATATATATATATATATATACACCATACATTATATATTCAAACATATATAATGACTCAAGGCATGTGGCTTAGTGGTGAAGGCATTTGGCTCACGATTGTAAGGTCGTGAGTTCGATTCCCGGCAACACGTTGTGTTCTTGAGCAAGACAATTTATTTCACCTTGCTCCAGTCCACTCAGCTAGCAAAAGTGAGTTGTACTTGTATTTCAAAGGGCCGGCCTTGTCACACTCTGTGTCACGCTGAATCTCCATGAGAACTACGTTAGGGGTACGCGTTTCTGTGGATTGCTCAGTCACTTGCACGTTAATTTCTCGAGCAGGCTGTTCAGCTGGGACCCTCGTCGTCGTAACCGACGGAGTGCTCCTATCCTATATATTTAAACATACATGCATACACATTACACATTCATACATACACACACACACACACACACACACACACACACACATATATATATCTGTGCGTTTATATACATAAATAGAAACAATAAAATAGTATTTGCTTCATTATGCAGACTGATATTGACATGTAGTCTACATTGTGTATTGATATGCAACATAGTATATACTCTTTTATTCTTTTATTTGTTTCAGTCATTTGACTGCGGCCATGCTGGAGCACCACTTTTAGTCGAACAAATCGACCCCAGGACTTATTCTTTGTAAGCCTAGTACGTATTCTATTGACCTCTTTTGCCGAACAGTGAAACTACAGGGACGCAAATACACCAGCATCGGTTTTCAAGCGATGGTAGGGTGGGGGACAAACATATGCATATATTGGTGATGGTGGAGCAAATATATGCATATATAGGATATATCATGTGCTGCATTTTAGAATTAGTAAATATTTCGAATCTTGCAACATACACTCTCTTATCTAAGTGATACAACTGTGGTTGACTAAGTCTCAGCCTGTATCTATCTAACATTTTACTGATTCCACTCCTCTTAAACCAGAAGCGTGTATATCTCTTCTCTGCTGTATGTACGTTGTTGGTGATGACTCTATTCCTGATCAGTCCTGTAATACCCAAAGCTCCATAAACCTTATCATGGGAACGACCTGAAAACCTTCGACTGCCCGCATACATGGGTATGTGCTTATGCCTATAACAGACTCCAATTGATTTCTGGTATTTTATCCTATTGCGCATCATCCACCATCTCTCAAGGGACAGGTAGCTGTTTTGTGGTTTCAAAAGATGAAAATGATGCCTTGTCTCGACAAGGTCTAATCTATAAATATCGTCGTATATATGTATATATATATATATATATATATATGCGTGTGTGTGTTTGTCCCTCTAGCATTGCTTGACAACCGATGCTGGTGTGTTTATGTCCCCGTAACTTAGCGGTTCGGCAAAATAGACCGATAGAATAAGTACTGGGCTTACAAAAGAATAAGTCCTGGGGTCGAGTTGCTCGATTAAAGGCGGTGCTCCAGCATGGCCGCAGTCAAATGACTGAAACAAGTAAAAGAGTAAAGAGTAAAGAGTATAGCTAAAATTTACTCCTCACTAATTGTGACTGTATGTACTACAAACACATATATTGCTAGAGATAAGAGTTAAACCACTGATAGCTGTGTAAAAGTATATTTATATATATATATATACTGACAGGGTAGATGACTACCCCATGAGCAAAGCAAATCCAAACCACTGGACTGCACAGTTTAATACAAATAGGAATTCTCAACAGTGTGCCTCCATTGCTTCAGTGGAACAGCTAATTTTCTGTCAGTAGCAATATATTTGCCATATATGTTTATGGTTGATTTATCGAAATGACAAATTGTGCGGCCACCTTAATTTAATACTATGCTGTGTGCTTGCGTGTGTGTGTGTATGCACGTGCTTGCGTATGTGTTTGTCCCCGCCATTGTTGATAACCGGTGTTGATGTGTATATGTTTCCGTAGCTTAGCGATTCGGCCAAAGAGGCCGATAGAATATGTAGTAGGTTTTTAAAAAATAAGTGTCGGGGATGATTCAACCAACTAAAAATTTTTCAAGTCGGTGCCAAAAGGATTTCCACAGTCTCTCTCTTTTACTTGTTTCAGTCATATGACTGCGGCCATGCTGGAGCACCGCCTTTAGTCGAGAAAATCGACCCCAGGATTTATTCTTTGTAAGCCCAGTACTTATTCTATCGGTCTCTTTTGTCGAACCGCTAAGTGACGGGACGTAAACACACCACCATCGGTTGTCAAGCAATGCTAGAGGGACAAACACAGACAAACATATACACACACATACATATATATATATACACATATATACGGCAGGCTTCTTTCAGTTTCCGTCTACCAAATCCACTCACAAGGCTTTGGTCGGCCCGAGGCTATAGCAGAAGACACTTGTCCAAGATGCCACGCAGTGGGACTGAACCCGGAACCATGTGGTTTGTTAGCAAGCTACTTACCACACAGCCACTCCGAGTAAATAGATAAAAGAACAAAAGAATGCAGCATATGATATATATTCGTATATGGCATAATAGAATTCAGGTCGGTATGTATCACATGGTATAATAAAATGTAGATGGCAATGCCCGAGCTAAACAGATTCAAACAATTACAATATATACGTTCACATATCAGTACTCAAATTATTTCTTTCTTTGAGTCATTAGAATAAGAGATAAAGTGACTAAATTGTATTTCCATCCATGTCACTCCAAAAGATGGAAAACCCATCTGACTATAAACGCATGCGCGCACATATAAACAGTCGTACTTAAAAAGATATAGGCACTAACCTTAAAATAAATAACGATATAAAGAAAGAAGCGTTTTACCGGACACTATCGTTCACAAAATCTACACTATACACAGATATGAACCAGCGCATCCACACAAACACACACACACACACACACACACACACACTTGTTCTCTCTAACGCACTAACTCAGACACGTTCTCTTTAACACATACTATAAAACAGAAACAAACATGCGCGCACACACCCATAGCGCCCACATGCACGAACGCGCACTCTCACATGTACACACACATTGTTTCCTTTTTCTCTCTCTCTCTCACCTAAATCTAACAATATAAATATAGAAGCTACAAACTAAGAGACAGACAAGCTGATCTGAAGCAGACCTGGAGAAGAGAGGGAATATCATCGATGAAGTCGCGAATGACGACAAAAGGACTTTGACAAAGCTAACCGATTGCTTAACCCAACGATTAATCAATGAATTATTTAACAGAGTAGATAGTTAACTAATTGACAAAGTTTTTTTTTAGAAATATTAATAAAGAAATGAAACAGAACCAGCGCTTGTGTTTATCATTGGAATAATGACTTCTCGAGATACAACAAATTATTTTTCAACACACGAATTCACAGCAAGTATCCTGCAAATCAAATATATAAGCGATAAACTTACGTAAGGTTGGGTTTAAATATATATTTATAACGAATATTGACTGAATACAGATACTAATATTTATTATATTTTATCAGCAGCAACTTCAATGTTTTAACACTGGTAGTAACGTATTTAAACTGTTACATTTTGAACGAGTCATCACTGGTGAATCTTTGAAGACATTGTCGTTTCCATTTCGTATACATTTCGTATTCATTAAATTACCAGTGGCCACCCGTGACCAAGTATGACTTGGGGATATTACCATGCTTTCGTTAATTGATTTTAGTGCTTATGTATTCGTGAGTAGACATTCTCGACATTCTCTTTCTCTTGGGGGAGAGATAGAGAGAGAAACGTGGAGAGGGAGAGAGAAACGGAGAGAGAGAGAGGGCTGCATTTTCAACTGAGTAGAATGAAATGGAGACCTTCCTCAAGTATACAACGCGTCGCCCGGTCCAGAAATTGAACCATTGATATAATGATCGCAAGTCAAGCAACCTAACTAGTTGGTCACGTACTTTTACTCTTCTATATTCATTGATCGCATTCATGACAGAAGCAATAATAGAGTGGTAAATGGTATAAATATTTTATTTTGGTTCAACTTCTCTGAAAATCTTCATATTTTAGGGAAGAAAAAATATTTGCATTTCATTCAAAACTCACTCACCAGAGATGCAACCCTTGGGGAGTCGGTTTTTTTTTTGCCCAGGTTTCTCCTACAGTCATTAGCTTCATTGTACTTAACACTCTATGCTGTCCTTTGAAAGCTAAGGTGTTTTCCCCATTACCTCAGGCTTTAAATATTTTTTAAAGCTCTATATTTAGATATTTAGTCACGTATCAATTGCATATTTGTTATTTATTTGTGCTATATATGAGTTTTGAAATGTGCGTTTATATATATTTCATATTTTTGTAATTTTCTTGTGAAGATTTTTTGCTGTGCTGCTGTACTATTTCGCTTTGCTGTGTTGTTACAAAGTCGGTTTCAATAATAGCAATGCAGCAAAATCGTTAGAGCTTTAGAAAAACATTTTACTTGTAGTGTTTTTTGCAGTCATTTACTCTCTGAGTTCAAATCCTGCATCACTCTTTTCGGGGCTGATAAAATAAAGTACTAGTAAAACACTCCCCACCTTAAAATTGATAGTTTTGTATTTTAGTGTAATTTCTCCACACATTGTAAATTTTAATGTATTTTTCAAATACAGAAGAAAGGTAATTGATAGATGATGTGTATGTGTGTGTATGTGTGTATGATTCACACAACAACAATTTAGATGATTATGCAAGAGGAAAAACTACAAGGACTGAATTAAAACTAATTATTCAATTATGAATTAGTTCTTGTGTAACTCCTCCATAGATACGCAAAATGAACATAGTGGGAAATCTTTTGTCTTGAGTCAAAAGTTTTACAATTTCTTTGTAGCTTATTTGCTTTATTCATCAAGTTACAACAGAAGAAGTCTAGCATTCAAAGTAGAGGCTATCGTTTTGCGCTGTTTGGAACCATTTCTCTGCCAGTCCTTTGATTCCAGATGATACCAGTTCTTGTCTTTCGAGGCAATAATTCACTACGAGTTAGTTTTGGACGATCGAACCATCGTTGCCAACCTGTAATCCGAACAAATGAAATAGATTATGCCGCTGTATAGCAGAAATACTCGGCATCGGTAAACAGAAAGTGAGGTTATCTGCAACAATACTCCCGCTCGAACGACCCGGAATAAAGTCCAAGAACTTGAGGGAACTGAATTGATGTCACACTCGGCATATAATCTGGACCAAACTCCCTCGGATTATTACTTGTTCCGATCTATGGCTCACTTCCTCGACCAAGAAACCAAGTCGCGAAGGACAAGAGCTGAAGGTGGCTTCAGACGGTGCAGCACAACGATTATTACTTTGAATGATAAGCTGCTTTTGTCGGAACTTGACGAATACAGAAAATAAGTCATAAAAATATTGCAAAACTTTTAACTCGACACAGTATTAAAAAGCTATTGTTTAAAATCTTATTCATAAAGTGAAAATATACATTATATTTAGTTATTTTTCTAAAGTTATTCACAGAAAATATAAACACTTCAGTAGTACTTCATGCTTTAATTTTAGAGAAGTTCAGTTGAATATACGCAGAGATAGATAGACAGACAGACAGACAGACAGACAGACAGATAGATAGATAGATAGATAGATAGATAGATAGATAGATAGATAGATGATAGATAGATAGATAGATAGATAGATAGATATACAGATAGATAGATAGATAGATAGATAGATAGATAGATAGATAGATAGATAGATAGATAGATAGATAGATAGATAGATAGATAGATAGATAGATCGGAAATTATTGAAGCATAGACTCGGATTATTTAACGGCAATGCCCAACACGGCTGTAGTTCTTGAGCTGAAAGTAGTAAAAGTCTCGCTGAATTACAGTATCTATCACAGAGATCTTTGAGTACACGCTTACATGTACTGCATTATATTTTCTTTTACGTGGTTGTGGTGGACTAACCTTCCACCAAAAATATTAGCATTTCGTAATGTCATACCACTATATTGTATCCCTTTCACAAGAAACATATCGCCTAACATCTTTAGACATCTATCAATAAGACTAAACTGGCATTAAACAGTCGATTAATTTACTGAGTTGACATACGTTACATCAACTCCACCGTGATTGATTTATTAGCTAGCAATTGTTACATCCCTGTCGTGGCTATCACGGTATTTATCATAAAATTCTGAGCACGAATATCTAAAAAATTTTTTTTTATATTCCGTCTCTCATTTTAAAAGATCAAGCGTTCTGTTTGTTTTATAAAATATATTTTCTTAATTTTGATTTTGCTTCCCGTTGGTATTTTCCTGTCTTATTTCAGTGTCTTCATTGAATTTACAAGAGTTTTTTCTGTCGTCCGTAAATAATTACTTGTACCCCTGACATCTAACATCTGACATTTTTCTAGCATGCTTTTTTAAGCGAGTAGCTGTTTCGTTCAGCTTTTGGTGAAATCAACTAAATTTCGCAAGGATATTTTAGAAAAGATATTTAACTTCTAGTAGCATCTGTAGTAGCTGGGACCTGGGGTTTTCAATAATTACTGCCAGAAACTTTCAGAAAGATATTTCTGACTCCTATAATTACGGTGAACGTAAAATGCATTTTCAGGTTTGTGGTCAAACATTTAGTCTACATATAAACATGCACTCGTAAACATACGCACACATATTTCGCTTCTTTCTTTCTCTCATTATATATTTCAGTGTGTGTGTGTATGAGCGTAAAGCATACACACTTTTAGATATTTATATAAGCATGCATATATGCATGGGCATATGTATATATTAAAAGTAAACTCTCAAGGTAAAACCAAATATCCTGATGCAATAAGAATGTCTATTATATAAAATAGACTTGTGTGCGTGTGTGTGTGTGTGTGTTTATGTATGTACGTATGTGTGTGTGTGTAATCGTTTTTCACTCGAAAACGGCTGCGCGAAATGGTTCCATATTTGGGATGCATGAATAATTTGACCTCGGATAGATAAGCTCTTCACTTTATTTTTTTTTTTAAATACATAATAATGCTTTATATACATGGCTCAATTCTTTAAAAAGGCTTTACAATATCAACTTACGGTACTGACGTAGCAACTACCAAAACAATATTAATTCTTTGCAGGCGAAATATTCCGTTTTCATTTGCGAAACCTCTCGATCTCTATTTTAATGTTTTCATTTCAAGGTTTTATTCGCTATTTGCAAACATCTACGATAAATTACTTTAAGAAATATTTACTAAGCAAGTGAGATTTTTTTATAAATTGAAGTTTTCAAGAAAATTTACTTTTTTTTTTTAACTCTAGACACAAAGCCCGAAATTTCGAGGAAGAGGGCCAGTCGATTAGGTCGACCCCAGTACGGTACTTTCTGAACTTCCTTTTATTATTGAATTTATAATAAGAGATATTTGAAGTTCACAAAATCAAATATTCGGTACAAAATAGTTTTTATCGAGCTTTAACTTACACGATTTTTCCATTTCATGTTTATTTCATGCATCTCTCTGTCCCTCACACACACTCATCCACTGTCTCTCTAATATAAACACACACCACTGTCTCTACAATATACACACACACACTCCAGGTTTGATTTCGTTATTACACAAATACCATATTATAATTTTGCGATTCAACATGGGGCGCCCAAAAATATATGGGCATTCTTTCGCTTCAATCTGCTCACTCTGTTGATTTCCGTAACAATTTTTTATTTCTTTACTTTTTGCGTGCCGTGTTCAGCTCTATGTATCTGCTGTCAGTCACACACGCACATGTGTGTTTTTGTATGTACGTTTGTATACATTCATGTATTCGTGTGTGTGAAAGAGAGAGTGAGAGAGAGAGAGAGAAAGAGTGGATGAAGGGGTGTGTTGTCATGTATGCGTACATACATAAATACATATGCATACATCCTTTTTATGTATGTGTGTGTGAGAGAGACAGAGAGAGAGAGAGAGTAATGACTAAGCGGCACTCACTCTTTCTTTCTCTCTCTCTCTCTCTAACACACATACACGCACACATACATACAAAAAAGGTGTACGCGTATTTATTTAATGTTTCACTTTCAAGAAAGTGAAACATTTAAGGTGGAAGCTTTTCTTTCTCTGAGCTCTCACCTGAGTAAACATGGGGAACTTGACGAAGTATTGGTTGTCTCCTTTCCTTCCTTAGTCAGGTGAAAACACTGACTTTTATGAGTTTTGTTAAAGGTCCAAAACCAGGTCCAAACATTTTTACTTACAAGATCTTATTGTTTGTTTATTTATTTTTGTTCTTTGTTCTTTGAGAAGAAACCTAATTTCAAACTCCTTTTTGCAGATCACTTTTAGGCATTGTTTTCTAAATCTGAGAAAAGCAAGTAGGGGTACATATTCTGATTTTGCACTCCCACAAAAATAGTAGAAGGAAGTTCGCTTGCACCCCCTGCTCCCCTGTTTCCGGGCCCATGGGTATGAACAAGACTTGACCTGAGGATTTTGATTACAACGAATTAATGAATGCAAACAGTTCTCAATGAAATCTGTGTTTCTTAGTGTTGAATTCGCACTCCGAATATTTCATGTACATGATGGTAACCAATTTACCGAAGGACGTTCATTTTCTAGGGTGAAACTCACAAAGTATCCTCTTTACAGCACGACGGGTCAGCAATGTTTGAAGTTGCTTTCGATTATGTTCCTTGAAAATGAACTTATAATTTTCTCAATGCACTGAGTGCGAAGAGAGAGGTTAGTAACCTGAGTACACTGCTTTGTCCGAGGGTTTCAAATACTAAGATGGCCCAGCATGACACAATACAGCCCAAGATATATGACGATGGTTAAATAGCAATACATCAATGATCAAATAAGAAGAAAACAGTGAAGTGTGGGCTGACACACCCAATGTACCCGTAATGAATACAAAAGGTGCTAATGTTGATGGGATAGCTACCAAGTAGTCACTGTTATGCCAGAAATAACAGCCAAACCTCTCCATCTCATCTACAACTTTGAAAGAAAAGACAGACAATGCTGTATTAAATAGGCAAATCACAAAAGAAAGATGGGGTGGCCAGCGTTGGAATACCTTCACATATTTTCCCATCATGGTTGCACTCTTGGGTCAAATAACTCATATTTAGAGGAGTACGTAGACGGTTCCGACCTTTCATTTCATCTACATTGAAGATTTCTATTTAAAATTGAATATGTAATTCTGACTGAATGGTGATTCGCCTAACTTTGACAATATTCTATTTTAAAGGTTAGATTCTCATCATATTATCATCATTTACTTGCTTTTGTGCAAACCATTTGTATATCGTGATCATTGTGTGCTTTGTGATAGCAGAGTGGTTTGAATAAAGATTTTTGTTCTTTAATTTTAAATGAACGAGAATAATAATTTACTTACGCTTGTGTAAACTATGTTTATTGTACTTATTGCGAGCTGTGGTCTGGATAAAGTTTTCTTTTTTTTTTTTTTTGTTAATGAATGAGAATAATAATTCGGAATATTTTGATTAGCGAAATTATTAGACCATCGCAAGAGACGACAAATCGACATTCGTTCCAGTTCCCTGCGTTATGAAATCTTAGGAAGTAGGTTTTAATTTGTCACTCGGTTCAACACCATCAACAAATGCTCGGTTACGTTTAGCGGAGTCCACTTCGTTGCAAGTGTTCGGACCAGGTTTCGGGTTTGCTGAAAGCTTTATTCCTTTCTTCCCATCTATTTTGGAGGCTTTGAGAAATTTAAAGGGCCATGGATGCTGCCGTTGTCTCTTCACTGAAAGGTAGATGTACAGGAAGTCTATCAGTTTCGGCTCTCACATTTCTCGAATGACACTAATTCAACCTCATTTATATTGTTAATGCTCTTAAGCGAGGAATAAACATCACCCAAATTTATTTCATTATAGATTTTTTGTCTCGTATTTCGGTAGTAAACTGCTGGTGTTACTTACGTTGCTTTAGTCTTTATTGTTTTCTTTCTGTTGTTTCAATTATTGCTGTATCACATATTCAGATCATGTGCCACTAATTCAAAATTTCAGCAGCACTATCAAGGTTACGTTTATTTCTGTGACGGGTTGTGGGTCATTGCCCGAAAAACTGAGAATTATAATGACATTGTTTCGTTCTCATATTACGAGAACTGCAAAAACGTGAATGTGACTGACAGATTGGATGCTGAAATCACTTAGAGCGCGAGATTATGCTAGTTATGTAGAATAGTCTAGTTCTTAGTTGTTTGTATTATTATTGCCAATTATAGAACTCCAAAGAATAAGAGATATTTACACGGTCCGACACAAAGAATTTTACCCCTGTGTAGCAGACGAACTACAAGGATATATTGAAATCTTAATATATTCTCCTGCTTGGAACAATGCACTGATTAAATTTTGAAGTTTCTTAAAAGAAATGACAAATATTTGGCCATTGTATTCTTTATTAATCTCCTTAAATAAGTATAACTGCATACTCTTTTACTCTTTTACTTGTTTCAGTAATTTGACTGCAGCCATGCTGAAGCACTGCCTTTAGTCGACCAAATCGACCGCAGGACTTATTTTTTGTAAACCTAGTACTTATTCTATCGGTCACTTTTGCTGCATCGCTAAGTTACGGGGACGTAAGTACACCAGCATCGATTGCCAAGCGATGTTGGGGAGACAAACACAGACACGCAAACATGCACACATGCACACACACACACACACACGCACACACACATACACACACGCACACAAACACACACATATATACATATATACGACGGGCTTCTTTCAGTTTCCAGCTACTAAATCCACTCACAAGGCTTTGGTCAGCTCGAGGCTATAGCAGAAGACACTTGTCCAAGGTGCTACGCAGTGGGACTCAATCCAGAACCATGTTGTCGGTAAGCAAGCTACTTTATTTTTAAAATTTTGCCATAAAGGCATGATACAGAGTAGCTTGCGGGCTAGACAAAAACATTGATGAGGTGAATGATGATAAGGATGATATTAATGGGAGAAGACAAAAACGCCCGCCGATTTTCTGCTTCTCTAAAACATTATTCTCTTCTTTTTTTTCCACAGAAAAAGACAAAACTAGGTAATGAACCCCTTACTTCAGATTTACAATTTTTGGACTAATAGTCTATTTAAGAATTGGGGCATTAAGCCTCTTAAACACAATAACATGCAATAAACATTAAACATTATAACACTGAGGCTTTTCAACCTCTTGTCATTATTCCTCCTCAACATCGCTTGTGCCCGTATACTCCATCATCCCCCACGCCTCATTCAAGACCAAGGCGGGATCGGAGCCGGCGTCGCCCGGCCATAAGCGATATTCCTCATTGAGTCACTGCAGCCAAAACCCCACAGACACCGTTATGACCTCTGCGGAGGCCATTCGGGAAATTGTGTGAAGGTTAAAGGTATTCCCTTATGGTGCTTTTCCACCACCTCTTCTAACACATCGCCTCTGTAGAAGAAGACCAATAGTTCCTCTTCCTCCGGGTTCGAGGTAGTCAATTCTACCATTGGGGGAACAATCCCTCCCAACGGTGTCTATTCCCCAGCCGGTGGAACAACTCCTACCGGAAAGGTCTCGGGACATTCCGTTGCTATGTCACCGACTGCCGGCATTATCCCGTTTCTCTCCCTCTTCCTCTTTTTCCTCTCAACTGAAGAGGGTGCGTCTCCTCCGTGACCGAGAGATTCACCTCCCCTCCCTCATCCCCAGGATCCTTCGGTAAGCACCCATTGTTGCTCACCTTCTACCTCTTGCGGCCTTTCCCTGAGGAGTCCTCCGTCTTCTCAGCCGCCTTCGTTCCCTCTTCTACAGAGGTCTCAATTGACTGCTCCAGGACTTTGCTTTGTTCCTGAGGACATTTTTTTTTTATATGGCCAGGCTCCAGGCACCGATGACACACCGGGGGGACCCTCAAGAATCACCGGGTACCTACACCCGGCCATTTTCAAAAAATCTAGCATAACCAGATTCATGGCTGATTGGGTCCACAGGGTCAAAACAGCTTTTGACCCAATCCAATCAGCCACAGGAAGAATTTTCACATTGAGGAGCCTGGCTCTGCTGTCACCCGGACCCCGATGGATAGTATCCCCTATCCACTGGGGTTCAATTCCGGGTGGCAAACCACGGACTCAGGCTCTCGTCAATTTTCTCCCACAATAAGTGGGAAGAAACAAAATTTCTTTACCCTCACGGGCTGGCTCGCAAAACTGCGAGCCTCCTCTGGGGTACCAAACAGCAACCACACTGTTGCATATTTGACTCCCCTAGAGATATACTTAATGGTTGGCAGATGTTCCGCCAACTCCTGCTCAATCATCTGCTTGGAGAAGACGGTAATTGTGTCGAGAACCTTCGAATACGTTCTCAATATCACCGTCCTCTTCTCTTGCTGTCTGAGCCACTCCTTAGGTGGGACAATCTCCCACTCTACAATCTTATCCGTATTTTTTTGCCATGTTTTAAATTAAAAAATAAATAAAGTCCAAAACATTTCACAAAAAAGGAAAGAGAGAATTCAAAAGGAAGCAAAAGGGAAGAAGAAAAAAAAGCAAACAGTTCAATAAAAAAACGTCACAATAGAAGAAGAAAACAACAGTTAAAAAGAAACACAGCAAAAAATCTTCTGGGCATTCAGGTACTCCAAGCCCTATGGTACTCCAATTAGAACCTGGACTGCTCCACTTGAAATACAGCTTTCCAACGTAGTTGTAAAATACACACTATTTACAAACAGCGAACGACTTTGGGTGGCAGGATACGTCACCAAACTATATTTCTCACAATGAGAAAAATTTTTCACTTCATGTGAACACTTGAAATACAGCTTTTCAATAGTAAAAACGTACACTGTTAAAAAGTGAATAACCTTTGGTTGAAGGATACACCCACCAAACTGTACTTGTCAGAATGAGAAAAAATGTTCATTTAATATGAACCATATTGCTGAACCGAAAGTAGACTAACATCCTGAATCCAGTGAGGACTCCTTGTTTGTAAAAAATATAAGCACAGACAACGACCCTCACTGGGTCCAAGAGAAAAAAGTCTTACCTTGCGGCAGCTTCTTTTGGCAGGCTAAACTCTGCCGGCTATCTTCTTCAGTGACACAGACAACAGAGAATCATGGTAAGTAAGCAAGCTACTTACCACACAGCCACTCCTGCGCATAGTGATAAATATTCCATTCACTCACTCCGAGCCAAGTCTACTTATAAAGTTTTAACTTTCATGAATCAAAATTATTTCATTCAAAATTTACAATGATTCACATAGTGCAGCCAATGCATTAACAGTATTTATGTTCAATCCAGAATATATACATACGTGTGTATTCGATATATATATATATGTATGTGTGTGTGTGTGTATGAGAGAGAGAGAGAGAGAGAGAGAGAGAGAGAGAGAGAGAAAGAGAGCATGTGTTTGTGTATGTGCGAGTGTTTGACTAACTATATTCATTTATATGCATATACATATGTATATATCTGTTTGTCAGTAGAATAACATTTATTTTACACTTACAAAGAAAACGTTCATAATTACTTCGAAGTTTTAACTACATAGCTTTCATCAGAGAATAAATTACTTTGGTTTTCCGAGTCTCATATATGAATTACAAGTGAGGTTTACACTGAACTCAGTTACTAAACTGAGCTGAACAAAGATTGTGCCACAAACATCAAACACCCTTGCACAAAATGGAAAATATACGAAAGGCGCTGCGCAAATAATCTTAACAAGTTTAAAACCATCTGAAGTTGGAACCCCTGCCATACACACCTTACACAAATTGAACTTACAACACATAATATCATTGTGACACAACAATTTAGCTTTAAATGGACAGGTTTAACTTAACATTAGTTCGAAACAAATCAAAGAAAAAAAATCAATTAACTTCAAACGGTACCTGGACAAATTCCTCCATAGAACACCTAACAAACTACCTTTACATAGATACATTTAAGCCAACAACAATTCTCAACCTGAATAGGTAACGAAACATACGATCTGATCATGACTTAAAGAACTTTACTAGGCGGTGTTGTAAATTTAGACATAGCTTGAACCAATATTTGCCAAAGCCTATCTTGGTTTATACATTCGTATACATACATATATAAATGCATACATATAGACATTCATGCATACATGCATACATATACATACACTCACATATACATACGTATATACATACATGCACACGCATACATACATACCTACTCGCGCATACATACGTACATGATGATGGCTGCCCCCTCGTTAACGAGTATGGCCATTGCTCGAAGCTTAACTGTTATTGCTGCTGTGATCGAATGGGACTTTTATTTGCTTTTTAAGGCTACAGCTAGCCATTCAGTTGAGACTCACAGCACCATCAACAATCATGAACAATGTTGTTATCGTGCAATGCCTGTGCAAGAAGATTTTTTTAAAGTGAGGAAAGGCTGTGTACTGAGTCAATCCCACTCACTATGCAACAGCAGCCATAATCCGAAAAGAAGAACAAGTCAACATCATTGGTAACCACTGAGCCGCAGGTTTTATGTCGGAGTTATCCCAGTTACCTGAGTTACCTTCTCCTAGAAGGATGCCCTAACAAAGGCTAGGAGTCCTTCACTCCCAATGGTTTAACTGCGTGATCAGGTATTCACACTTAAACACACACACACACACACACACACATATCATATATATATATAGATATATATATATATATATATATATATCTATATATATATATATAATATATATATAGATAGATTAGAGAGAGAGAGAGAGAGAGAGAGAGAAAGACAAATATGGGTGTATTAATTATTATACCAGATAAATAATTGATTTATTAAAATCATTTCCACTTCCAGAGAGAGTGAGTGAAAGAACAGTTTGGTTATAATACAGATCAAATTCAAACGAGAAGACGAGATAATCTCCATAATCACGGATCCTCTAAAATTGATGTCATCAAGGAAAAGACTTGTTTCTTAAATAACAGGCACCGTCAGCAGAAGACTTGTTCACATCTGTCCTCTTGTTTTCAGACAATCAGACGATATGCTAACTTTCGAGAGATCGTAATTTTTGAGATTACATACCCTTCACTTTTGATATTGTCCCAGTTGCAAAGTAGCGTTTGTCTGACAGTCTCTATAGGTTGGGATGATGTCAATGAAACAAAAATTGATCTGCAAAGAGAGTAATATACCTTTATTCGT
>NC_043003.1:72258259-72295759 GCF_006345805.1 Octopus sinensis | reverse complement strand
TATATATATATATACATATATATATGCTAAACAACAGTAACGCTCGTCCCATCCAGGACTGCTACATTATGTTGGTAAATGGTCTTTACTTTAAAGTACTGTTACTGAATATCTCCCTTTCAGACATTTAGAAATGATAATATATATATGTATGAATACACACACACACACACACACACACACAACACACACACACACACACATATATATATATATATATATATATATATATGTGCGTGTGTGTGTGTGTGTGTACATATTCGAGTATATATGTGTGTATCTATAAACCGATATTATGTGTAAATGTCCACTCACTGAAATATAATGACGCGTACCAGAGTAAAACATAGATGCAGACAGCTACACATACACACCCTGAAACACAAACATACATACGTCTGCGTACTTTTCTGTTTATATGGATATGTATTGGTCTATAATACTTCTACATATAAGACCTAATTATAGGGTATGTTGAATATGTGTGAGTGGTAATGTGGAAGTATAGTTGATTGTTTCTCTATGTATAGTTTTCATGGTTTGTGCGTGAGTCAATAAAAGCTGGTATGTATTTTTGCGCATACAATACAAAATTTTGTGTAGTTATGCGTACGTATGTGCGTATGTGTGTGTGTGCGTGTGTGCGTGTGTGCGTGCTTGCAGGCGCACGAACATACACACGCGCGTGCACACGTACACAAATTGTGTTTATATACACATACAACTACACACACACACACACACACACACACACATACACTCATACATATTTGTGTTCAATGACATCTATAGTCTGGGCGTCAGTCGCATTATTAAGCAAGAGCAGAGAAATGTAAAGTAGAAAGAAAAGAGGAGAAGCTGGGATGTCTCTTGTTCTCAGGTGAGTGCTTAAATATCTCTTGTGGCGCCAAACTCATTCAATGGCACTTGTTTGATGGCGTTACGTGTTAAAGGCTGCTAGTTTGAGCTTTACAACGAAATAAACGATACATGTCTGTAACTATGTATCTAATTGTGCATCTATTTATGCGTTTATTTGACTGTCTAAAATTGCACATATCTATCTGCTACTCACACACATATATTCGCTCTCCCTCTTCCTCTCTCTCTATCTATCCCTCCCTCTCCCTCTCCTCTCCTTTCTTCCTCTCCTCTCTTCCCCTCTCTCTGTATTCAGAGTATCCCCAAAAATGTATAGAAGCTTTAACAGCTGATAACTACATTTTTAAATTTCTTTTTTCGATATAAACCTTTAGAAATAATGTAGAGAGCCGGACTAAGTTTTGAACAAAAGAAATTTGTTAGAAGTTAGCAAAAGCAGTTGCAGGACAAAGATAGTTTTAACGGAGAGTTTCAAACAGATCCACCTTCGCAACTTACCATCACTCGAATAAGATTTTAAACAGACGGAACTGTTCAAAATGTCCACAATGGGCGTTCCGGAAGACTGCGGACATCGGCGAGGCTCTTAAAGCAAGAAATGACGTACTGCGACAAGCGAGTCAAGAGACATTAACTTCAAAATCGAGCGTCCACCGCATTTTAAAGCACTGTCATTGGAAAAGCAGCATTCCAACAATAGTCCATGCTCTCAACGAACATGATCTGGAACGAAGAGTGGAACTTTATCTGTGGCACTTGGCATGATGTGTAGCTGGACACTTTCCAACAGTGACTGTTTGGAGTGATGAAGATATCTTAAATTAAATGGCCCAATTAACTGTCACAGTTGCACTTACGGGGGACCTGAAAATATGCATAGTTTCGGAGGAACACCTAGTTAATTCATCAGGAGTTACATCAAAAGGACTAATTAGACCATTCTTCTTTAACGGCATTGTGACTAGTTTCATTTACTTGATGTTGCTCAATCTATCATACCAACATTCAAGAGGACTTTGAAGATGTCAAGTTTTATTTCCAGCAAGATGGGGCATCTTTACACTACTGTAGTAGTGTAAGGGTCTACCTTGAGATTTTGCCAGAAACGTAGATTAGACGAAGAGTTTCAATAGTATATCCTCCGCGTTCACCGGACACCAGACCACTAGAGTTTATTATGGGTATACTTCAAAGCTAAAGTTTACGATACAAAACGGGTAACAGTCGACGTCTTAACAGCAGGCATTGAACGAAAATGAACACAAATGCCGAATGAGATGTTTCTTGATGATTTCTCGATTTAGAGTCACTATCAACCTTTTTCCTGTAAAAATAAAATAAATATGATACTCTGCTGAAAAGTTTTGATTGTTCCTTCAAATAAAGTTAACTATTTTATATATAACTGTACAGAAAAACAAGCAATATACATACCCATATTTATTTGTTTCATTCATTAGACTGCAGCCATACTGAGGCACCGCCTAGATACATGTTCTACACACAACAACATAGTTTTGAATATGTGAGTTGTTTTCAGTTTCTTTCAACTGTGAAGAGGGAATTGAAGGTTTGGTCCAATTTCTTGTTAAATGGTTTCGTCATTTAAAGTCACTTACAGAGACATGCACATATACAATACGTAGAAATTTTGAGACATTTTCTTAGGGGATTTTTATTCATTTCAAAGAAGTATAAAATTCTAGTTTCCTTCAAAGTAAGTTCCTCTGACTTCAGTGTACTTGTTGTAGTGCTCAAGCCATTTCGTGAAGGCCCCAGGGAAGTACTCCAAGGAGTGAAGGAGTTCAGGATCCTTGTTAAAGTCTTCCTCTTCTTCTCCTTCAGCTTGGGAAACAATCAAAAGTCGCGGGAAACAAAACTTGGACTGAGGAGGCGTGAGAAATAGTTGTGATGCACATCTCTGTCAATTAGTTGGTTATCAAGATGAAACTGTGGACTGGTGCGTTGTCCTGGTGCAGGTGCTCTGGCTTTTGGCAACGAAATCTCCTGAATTCACTGAAATTCTACACAAAGTACTTGGTCAGAAGGAACCCAGTGGATGTAAATGATGCCCTTGCTGTCGAGAAAGGGGGTCATCATAAGTTCTTCGGTAGATGTGCTTTGCTTGGTCTCTTTTTCGTTTTGACATCGGTTTTTAGACTTTCTCAACTAGACTGTAACATTTCTTAAGATTTTTTTTTTAGCGTTTTTGCTCCGTCAAATACAAGATATTATTGAATAGCGAGCTTCCATATTGTCATGTCTCGAGTGCATTCTGTGAACGAGTCTGCTGTGACAAGCAGTGTTTAGTATGTTGCGTTCAAAGTACTGTTACAGTCGTCTCATTCCATCTGGAATAACAAAAGTTGTCAAGTCAGCATATTAGGTGCATAGTAATGGTATATTAAAATGACACTAATCTATTACAGTTATAGGTGCCTCTCCCAAAAACAAAAGTATCTTCTGGAATTCATCTTGTACATGTATGAATTTATGATCAATGTACGTGTTTCTGTGTGCTTGGGGATATATATATATATATATATATATATATATATATATATATATATATAATATATATATATATATATATATATATATATATATACGTCCCCTTAACACAGCGGTTCGACAAAAGATTTTGATAAGATTAGGATCAGAAACTTTAGCACACCGGGGTCGATATAATCGACTTAATCCGTTTGTCTGTCCTTGTTTGTTCCCTCTGTGTGTAGCCCCTTGTAAGCAGTAAATAAATAAGAAACTTTATAACGCCGAGCGAAATGCTTAGCAATATTTCGTGTGTCTTTAAATTCTGAGTTCAAACTCCGCCGATGTCGACTTTGCCTTTCATTCTTTCGGGGTCGATAAATTAAGTACCAGTTACGCACTGGGATCGATGTAATGGGCTTAATCCGTTTGTCTGTCCTTGTTTGTGTTCAGTGATATTTCGTCTGTCTTTAAGTTCTGAGTTCAAATTTCGCCGATGTCGACTTTGTCTTTCATCCTTTCGGGTCGATAAATTAAGTACCAGTTACGCACTGGGATCGATGTAATCGGCTTAATCCGTTTGTCTGTTCTTGTTTGTCCCCTCTATGTTTAGCCCCTTGTGGGCAATAAAGAAATAAGAAACGTTAGCACGCCGGGCAAAATGCTTAGCGATATTTCTTCTGTCTTTATGTTCTGAATTCAAATTCATCGAGGTTGACTTTGCCTTTCATCATTTCGGGGTCGATAAATTAAGTACCAGTTGCGTACTGGGTCGATCTAATCGACCAAAATTTCGGGCTTTGTACCTAGTGTAGAAAAGTATGCTGTCTCCCCTTCTCACCACTCGACAACCGGTGTTAGTTTGTTTACGTCCCCTTAACATAGTGGTTCGACAAAAGATATTGATAAGATTCGGATCAGCTTTAAAAACTGGACTTCCTTATAGCAAATATTTCTGTTCAATACCATAGATTTGCCTGTCAGTTGCTTGACCTTCAACACTTGAGCATGTCCTTTAGTGGCTGACAATATGTGCATCTCTGATTATGACAGGAGTAGTGAGGGAACATCATAGCAATGTGTTGAGACGGATTTCTTGGGTTTGAATAAGTGTAACAAAATTGAAGGAAATATTATTCATTTTTCATACTTTGTAAGGGTAAGAAAATAGGAAATAACAGTTGCTACCAAATGATAAAACTCGTGTTACAAATCGTAATCTTTCACAAATCCCTTAAACTATTGTAATTGTCAGATCTGCTAGAAGACCTGTCTGGCAATGATAGATAATCCAACCATGCAAGGTTTTCTTTCTCCTCTACCTAACACTACTAATTATCTGGCTTTATCACCGTTGCAGCTCATGGATATATTTTGATCGCATACAAAAATGATTTTGTGTGTATGAGGCTGTCTCAGTATGTATGTTGCTTCTGTATATAAATGCCTATGTCCATGTGCATGTGAGCAATGTATTTCTTCTGGGTAATTTGTTTCATGTACTTTTGAATACAAATACCAGTTTGTCATGACTAGACATAAAGACGCTATATTTTACTGGGAGGGAGACATAAAAATATCGTTTCGTTTCTCCTTTACCTAAGAGGCATGTAAATAAAGTGAACATGAATTCAACGGGAAATCGAAACAGTGGCCAGAGATCTGAAGGTCTAAACTTCTCTCCTCGTCTTAAACTCTCATCACGTTAATTTAAAAAAAAAAACTATATTTGATGCCCAGATTAAAAATAGAGTTTTCTATCATGGGATATTATAAACTATTAACACACACGCACGCACACACACACATACACACGCGCGCACTTATGCACAAAAATGAACATACGTATGACTGAGTGCGTAGTCGTTTATATATACATTTATTTCTGCTTTAGTCTACATACCTGTTATTTGGTGAACGTGTATATATACAGTTGTTTGCCCTTCTCCCTCTCAATGCACACGTACACACGTATTTTACCATTAACACTTGTTATCACTGCTCTCATATATTTTCAATCTCTCTACCTCTTTCTCTTCTTTCCATCTCTATCCCCTTCTCACTCCTCTCCCTCTCCCCCTCTCTCTCTCTCTCTCATCAATTCCAGTTTAAGGTTTGACACTATTCGATATTTCTTTACTCTCCGACTAAGTGTTCTGCCCTGAAATTTTAATGTTATCGTCTCCTTCATTCTCATATTCTATGTTTGAATATGTTTTGAACTATTTGAACGATACAACAACATAATATACATCTCTCATCAATATACATCATTTCACTTTTCAGCAAACACATTCTTGCAATATACAATTTTTTCTTCCACTGAATATACTTGTTATCTCCTAAAAATACCACCTATCCCTGGTACGACAGAAGTTAAACACAAAAGAAGAAAGTAACTACAGAAAAGGAGAAAATGGAGAAAATTACCGTAGTAAAATTTTAGATCGCTCCAAATGCAACATCATCCACTAGTGTTGCTTTTTGAAATACACTATCACCATCTACATCCAACCTCATACTAACTCAATCAGTTTCAGTAGACATACCAGTGGTACAATTACCTGTTTCTGCTGCTGTTGGGAGCATTCCAGTTAAAGTTATACTCATATCTGGAAGAGCAATGAAGTTTGCGATCCGTGATACAGATGCAGGGTTCTAGAACATTAAGATTACTAACAGAGTGGCCCACTAAACCGTCATTATGTCAAGATCATTATAGCGAGCTTTTAAACTGATGACGAGTAACTGATTGGGCTGGAGGAGAGAAACATCTGGCAGGATATCGTAAACGGCCTAAGATAGATTCTTTCTTTGCTAAATCAGGATTCGATGAATTGAAACATTGCAACATAATTGCAACACATCAAAATGGCAAGCGCTCGACAACACATTTAATTTGGCAAGGTAACTGAAAGTGTAGACTTTTTATTTACTTGAACATTATCACACAGAGAAACATAGGCATAGATCGTTGATATGTTGCATTTCTGTAATTCGCTTTCTTCTATGCAGAGGTCTTCTATTTCATGGAGCGTCATTAAAAAAAAAAACTTTTTAGCAATGGGACAAGCAGCCTTTACACTGGCTTACACTTCTACACTTAGGAAGCGATAACCTAAAAACCACTGACTTAAAATCAATTATAAAAGGATTTTCTGCAAAGAAATTTTGAATTTTTTTTTTGTATGGCTGAACACTTGTTTAATAATGTCACTGTAATTCCATACTGTATTAGCTCCGTTTGCATGGTGCCAAAATGGGTTCTCATGGTATCGTTTTCAAGGGTCGTATTATATTGTTCAAAAGGTTGTGTTGATTAAACTTCGCTGGATACTTATGTTCTTAATGTTTAAACACTGATTTTATTGGAAGTAACAACATATCTAGGTTTAATTTTATTAAATGTTTAAATTTTAATTCTTTTGACGTGTGGTTAGGTTGGCTCTTGAGATAGCAAAAAGATCGATAATGTTGTTATCATTTGTGACGTGGCCTCTGCTAAGTGAATGAACATTACGAAAGGTGTAATATTTTGACAACTGCCCTATGGTGGGACAATCCAAATTCTGGAGAATTCTAAAAAGTTCCAAATATGAAACATATAATTCTGTTAAAACGGGTCTTATCGTCCTGACACTGAGTGAGCTCCAACAAACATTTCTTTGAATGCTAGTTCAATACCTCTATTCTATAGACTATCTTTGACTCTCCTCCCGAGCAAACAACTCATCAAAATTCTATTGTGTTCCTTTTTATTGTCGACCAATTTACTATGATGGATGAAGAGACGAGACGGATCAACTGTTTCATATCAAAGATATACTTGGTCAGTAAAATTATGTAGACTATAAAAGGTTGCTTGATCTCCCTTAAGTATGCCGGACGGAGGGAGGGGGGATAGATATGGTAGATGTTGTAGTGTGTTTGTATACATATATATATATATATATACGCAATAAATATCCCTATAACAAGCTTAAATACCCTTATATATATATATATCGGTTGTCTTTTACAGTCAGGATTTGCTGTGCTTTTTGTTTTTAAACGAGCAAAATATATTTGTTATAGAAAGAATAAAGGGAAGGAAAAGATGAAGAAATATAAAAGAAAAGTAGTAGTAGCAGTAGTAGTAGTAGTAGTAGTAGTAGTAGTAGTAGTAGTAGTAGTAGTATAGCAGCAGCAGCAGCAGCAGTAGTAGTAGTAGTAGTAGTAGTAGTAGTAGTATAGTAGTAGTAGTAGTAGCAGTAGTAGTAGTAGTAGTAGAATGAGGGGGAGGAGGAGAAAGTTGCTGGGTGTAGACGTAGAAGTTTCACAAAATAATGTAGCGAGAGGGATGGGTGATATATTGAAAGAGGCACACAAAAGAACCATTTAACAGATACGGAAGGGCGGCAACCAGCTTGTGTCCACAAAGCGGTCCCAGTGTGCTTGCATGGACACCTGTTTGATTCAAACGAAAGTTCTTATGCAATTGAGCGTGTCTTAACCGTGTCTTCTGTATTACAATAGCTGCCTTCTTCATTTCCTCCCATTCACCTATCTACTTACTAACTTACCTACCTGGCTGCCAGCCTGCCTACCTACCTACTTACCTACCTACCTACCGACCGACCGACCTACCTACCTACCTACTTACCTACCTACCTACCTACCTACTTACCTACCGATCAACCTTGTCATTTATGTATAGCCAGCTGGCCGTTTCCGTGTGATGCTTATTTTACATAATTTATATATATATTTCAATATTTTGTAACAATTCAGTTTATATATATGTATATGTATATGTATATGTATATATATATATATATATATATATATATATATATCTATATATATATATATATATATATATATATATATTATATATATATATATATGGAGAGAGAGAGAGAGAGAGATTATGAGAGGTTATGGTGTCAATGAGATTCAAAGGTGTCATGTAATGCTTAGTAAGTGCTATGGACAGACTATAGCCAAGCTCCGGGTTCGGTAATTATGCGAATGAGGAGTCCAACATAGGTCATATATCAGCAGATGTATATATAAAAAAAAATTCAGAATGCGATAAAAAACCAAGGCTGTGAAAGATTTCAGGACATTTATAAATAGGTTTCCGGGATATTTCATATATCCCTTCGTCGGAGACAGTGTGAGAAAATGGTTAAGCAAACCCCCATATCGAAACATTTGAAGCGGATATAATTAATTTAATTAGAAACATTAAATTCTCCAAATATAAATCCCCCTTTCAAAAAAGCTCTCAAACACCATAAAACGGATCATTGCAACACCCAAATTACATGTCTTCTCGAATAAAACAGGAAATATGTACCCCATTACCCTTGAGGAATACAATAAATTCATAAAGAAAGAACTCAACAAATCCTACAAGCTGGCACCAACATCTGCCCTAAATAATATCAACACCAACCACTGCAAACTTATGAGTAAATTACAAGTGGATGACCGAACCGAACCATACTGCTCTACACCTTTAACCTCAAGGGTCACAAGAAGGACTTTATTACCAAATATTCAATACGCCTAAAATGCCCCACCAAATCCGACCTAGGAAGGGTAAGCAAAAATATTTTAGACAAAATAATACCAATCGTCAGGGACAAATTAAATGTTAACCTATGGTCCCACACTAGTGAAGTTATTACATGGTTCCACTTTCTAAAAAATCAAAGACTCATATTCCTTCCTACAATTCGGCATAAATAGTTATAACTCTTCTATTTCTCCTAAACTTCTAAATCAAGCCCTTCTTCTAGCTTGGAACCTTCCTAACCTAACCACACTAGAAATTAACATAATACTTAATGCTTGCAAAACCATAATTCCTTTTGAAAACAAACTCTGGTGCCGGGCCAATCAATAATAATAGCAACCTATTCGACATAACCATGGGATCCTCTGATTCAGCTCAGGTCACTGACTTAGTTCGTCTTTATATACTTCACCAACTCCATATACATTTCCCCAACATCAAGGGAGGCCTATACAGGGGCGATGCCTTACTAGTTACCAAAAGCATAAATAAGTCCTCCTTAGAAAGAACTAGAAAGAATCTACATAAATTCTTCTCTAACCTAAACCTATTTATCACATTCGAAAACGCTCACAAAACTGCTAACTTTCTTGACGTAACTCTAAACTTATCAACTTCCCAATACTCCCCTTACCACAAACCTAACCAATATCTTAAATATCTTAACATCCACTCCAATCACCACAAATCAACTTTTGATAACATAATCAAGGGCACCTCAACCCGAATATCCGACCTTTTCACTGAGGAAATTTTCAATAATCACGCACCATATTACAATCAAGCACTCGCCTCTAGCAGCATTTCCCAACAAATAGAATACATCCATAACACCAGGCTCAATCAATATATATATCTCAAATCACATCTCAAACACGCACCAATCATCACAATCGCAACCAACCACACACACTCGTGGATGGAACCCTGGAAGGTCATAACACCTACGCAACCTAGACCCCACATACATACATTTAACACTAGGTCAAAAACTAAAACAACTAAAACAGCTAACAACAACAGGCCTCGCCACCCACATACATTCTCCAAAAATATATGTAGCACTATGTGTTTAAATATATATATATATATTATATATATATATATATATATATATATATATATATATATATATATATATATATATATATATATTATATATATATATATATTATATATATATATATATATGCATGTATGTATATGTATATATGTATGTACGCGCGGGTGAGGTTGTGGCTGTTACTTTCTGTTGCTTCCTTTCTGTTCTTATCGCCACATTCTCTTGTTTCTCTTTCCTTTCTCACTTTCCCAATCTCTTACTCTTCCTTTCTCTCGGACGCTCCTTCGCTTTCTCTTACATTCTATCTTTCTTTATCTATCTCTCTCCCATTTATAAATAATTAGATTTCCGCGCTTAAATTACAAATCCGCTTCCACTTTACCATGTTTAAAATTTGATTGAAATCGAGCAAAAGGTGTCCGATCTAGACCCCCAAGTGTCCCACAAAATCAATAAAATCCCAGTTTCCACACCAAACCAACCACTGTAGCGCCCCAAAACCTCTCGCAATCAATTTCCCACCTCAAGTTACGCCCTCCTGTAAATTTTAATCTCCTTCCAGCCCCATTTAGACCCCTTTTTACATAAGAATCCAATTTGTATCAACGTTCGCCTCCTTCATTTTATAGATTAGACAGATATACCGGGCCTTGCTTCGGATTAAAATAGTTTATTATCATTTTACTTGTTTCGGCATTATAACCCGATTTCATTCGGGTGTACGCGGGCCACATTTTAAAATGCTTGACTACCACTAGCTATATATATATCAGCCGAAATTGCGAAGATAATCTGGTGCTTGACTGAAGAAGGGGAGCTTCGAATAACCTGTCCTTGTTTTCTTTGTAAAAAATAGACAATAAAGATCCCATGGTATCCATCATCCCCTGGGAACTCTTATCAAGTTGTACCATTGCATCTCATAAAATATATCTACTTGCATCAATATATCCTATTATCTTTAAGATGGCTGTTATAATAATAATTGTAGCAACTTGGAAACTGCATCACGACATAAAAAAGTAGCAGCTGCAATTAAATCAGAAGTGTGTTTATAGTGTAATGCTTGTAAGAAATTTGGAATGACGTTGGTTGTACAAGTGGAAGTCACCTTATTTCTGAGATCTCTGAAAGTTGTACGCAATGTTACGAGTATGCCAGAAGAGCAGAGAAAAATAAAAATAAAGATAAATATAAAAATATATTTAATTAAAAAAATAAATAAGTAAAGAATTTAAAAGATATAAAATATAAATTTTAAGATTCAAAGATTCAAAAGTTAAGAAATAATAGTAAAATAACTAAAAAAAATTCGCGCTTATGAATTTGTTTTGCAAGATTTCTAATGTGAAATCTTGTGTTGAAACAGAAATTGTTATATTTCGTGACGGGCATCTATTTTGCCAAATAAACACACGCACGATATATATTTGTTCTTCATTTGTTTATTATTGTTCTTATCTTATCTTTATTTCCATTGTATGGCCATATTTCGCTTCATATCTATGACCTCTTCAAAGACTCTTCCATCCCACGTGTATCCTCTTGTTCTGTTTAATCCATTTAGAAAGATTTCCAGACAATAAGAAAATAAGAACACTAATATAGAACGAATATAGGGCGTATGTTTAGCAACAAAAAACAATGATCTTTCCGAAAAATAAGAATTTAAAAATTAAGAAAATGAAATATTTGAAATTAAAATTTAGAAATAAAAATGTTAAACATTGAACAATAATATTATATTAAATTTTAAATTATTTCAATTAAAAAAAAAAATTTCTTTATGAAATAAAAATAATTGATAATAAATAATATTTTTTTTTAAATTAGTCATTAAAAAATTTTTAATTTATGTTAATAACTTTATGTTAAAAAAATTGCTAGTTGAAACATTGCATGTGAAAAATTCTTTTTAATCTTAAAAACTGAAGAATTATTTTTATCTATGTAAAAAAATTCAAAAAATTAACAAATGCATCTAAAGGTACAAGACGAGAGTCAAGAAATGTGACTTCAAATACAAGAAATATAAATGAGATATACGCATACAGACACACTTGTATAATTCCCATACACACACCTTATATTCACACCTGCGTGCGCGCATACACACACATACGTACGCACACATAGACACAGACACACACACACATATGTATGTATATATATATATATATATACGCACACAAATATATGCATATATATACATATATATATGTATATGTATATCTATCTATCTATCTATCTATCTATCTATATATATATATATTATATATATATATATATATATATATGGCATGAATGGACACCTTGACAAAAATGACAAATGATAAAATAAAGCAAAAATAACAGTTGAATGTACATGCACATACACACAAATATGCCCATACATGTACACACACACACAAATATATATTTATATACACCAATTAAAACAAGCATTACGTGGACAAGCTCTGGTGCTACGGCCATGTGATTAGAGAGTTGCAAGAAAGAATCGCTCGACAGATTCTACAAGCAGAGCCAACCGGCAGGTGACCAAGCATGAGATTCTTGGATAAGATCCATAGTTTCAGTTGGTCATGCTTGAGAATCCAACCTGATAGTGTAATGGCGGTTGTTTCTGATAGGACCCAATGGACTGTACCCTAACCACCACATGACTCTCTCAGGAATAGTGGGAGGGGAAGCTGGATGAACGTGGGTGTGCCTCAGTATACACTTTCTCACACACACACATACACAAACACATAGACACATATATACACACAAACATACATACACGCACACACACATGGGAGAATGTTACCGACGGTTTTGCGCCGACTATTGCACTTAGTAATGTGACAATTTTAGCACAAGGCCAGCAATTTCAGAGGAGGGGGTAAGTTGATTGCATCAACCGCTGAGCTCAACTGATACTTATCTTATCAACCCCGAAAGGATGAAAGGCAAAGTCGACCCCGGCAGCATTTGAACTCAGAATGTGAAGACAGACGAAATGCCACTAATCAGTTTACCCGGCGTGCTTAACGATTCTACCTGCTCGCCGCCTTTGCAATATGGCAATATTAGCGACTGTTCAAACATACTGCCGGAAGCACACAGCCTCCTCCATCCTAGTTCAGTCTGTGATAATACCAAAAGAACCTGCGCAAAAAGATAATGAACAGTATCAACATTTTTCTAGGATGAAAAGTTGCCTTCCACGGGACGATATCAGTTGAAGCTCTGGTTCTGTGCGTTCGTGCGTTCATGCGTGTGTGAATGCATGCGAGTGTGTGTGCGTGTGGGTGTTTGTGCGCGTGCGTGTGTGTGCGTGTGTGTGCGTGTATGTGTGTGTAACTTACACAGTAAACATACAAACGGCAAATATCAGCGACCTATGCACGTGCAAACCTATGGAATCAACACGCTGTCATTGACAACAAGAGACATGGAAAAGTGGGTTGTTGGGGTTGATATGTAAGGTTTATTATAAATGGACTGGCTCAGCAGAATATGAGGATAGGGAACAGCACTTTTTTTCTTGTTACAGTTACTGTGGTTTTGGAGAATGGTGCTATAAAATGGATGGAGAGAGAGGGTGTTAGTTTGCGTATGTTGGTACAAATGTAGGAGAGGAGCATTAATTGTTCACCTTTGCTTGATGTGAATGGTAATTGATGAGTGATAAGTGGTTGCATTGGCCATTAGTTCAAGTGTGATGGAGATTGCTTTTAACGAGGTTGGGGGAAGATGTGTGTCATCAACATAAAAAGGCTGACCTTTTGAAAACCTATTGCTTGATGAGGTTTTGTGAATCAGTTAATAGGAATCATAACAGCTATATAAGCGGTTTCATGAGAGAAAACTAATGATGAAGTTTATTGGTTTCAAACTTTGGCACAAGGTCATCAGTTTTGTAGGAGGGGTTAAGTCGACTAAATCGACCCCAGTGCTCAACTTATTTTAATGACCCCGAAAGGATGAAAGGCAAAGTTAACTCCGATGGAATTTGAACTGAGAACATAGAGATGGATGAAACATATCTAAGCATTTTGCCCTGCGTTAACGGTTCTACCAGCTCGCTGCCTTATTGAAATTTCTTAAAAATGTATATATATATAAAAATATAAGTATTGATATAATTAAAATCGCATGGGTAATTAGATGAATACAAAGATGTGAAATGAAAAAATATATCTAAATTTGGTCATTTTCAAACCTTCTGTTTTAGGAAAAATGAAATCATGTTACTTTTATGAGCGAGACAAACTATATGATTATTAGGTAAAAACTGTCCCTACATTTCGAAATAACCAATAAAACTGATAAAAACTGCCTACTGTAAAATAATTTAGATTGGACACTTTATAAACACAAATCCAAAACAGATTGATGTGCACTGAACTCAATGTGTGAACAGAGCCGCGGGTCTTTCATTATGAAGAAGGCCTGGTTACCCATGACAAAATCACCTCAGTACAGTTCGACCATTCAAACCAATGTTTATTAAATACCCCTACAAGATATAGATTAACGTCACCTTTCACATGAAAGTCCTCGATATTTTCGCAGCTACTTAAACCGTATGCTTTAACATCTAGTATTAATAGTCAGAAGGTTGTGGTTTGTTTCAATCATAATGGCATAGAAATCTTAGAAGGGGTAACTATGCTAAACGCAGCAACGTTACTTATTTTTCATCTACTTACCCCGTCTAAGAGTTCGACGTCAACCCACTACATTCTGACCACTATGATTAAGTAAATGGTTTTAGGTCTTCGATTATGAAATAAACTTTAAATTTAAATTAGACATATGTACTGTACCACTTTATTAATAAATTGGACAGATAATCTCCACTCTTTCTAAGTTTGTATACACAACAACTCTCTACAACCTGTGGACAGATGAGTATCCTTTCTCTATTAAATGTCTTCCTGGAACAGGGACAAAACTAATCAATTTTCTGTCAGCACACACATAAAACCTATGATGTAACAAATTAGCTTACTTTTCACCACTCATCTTAACTGAATATTTATTAAAAGGACCTGTTGTACATTTGAAATATGTTGTACTAAACTATTAATATATGTGTGAATGTGTCTATAATTTATTAATCAAAATAAAAATGTTTCGTATCTAGAAGCCAAATGTTTCGTTCTGATGAAATTGTCAAACGAATGAACTGTTGGGGCGGTTGTGTAACATTTAGTTATGTTAGCAAAAGCATATAAAATATATTAAAGGATAATCTATTTAAAATCACAGGTTATTGTAAGTCTATATTGAAATAGAAAAGAAACAGATTGTAATGTTAGGGATCCATCAATAGAAAAAGAAGTTTAAAGTGAGAGCGGACAGAGAGGTCGTAGGAAAATAGAAAGAGGAGGTATAGAAAAATCAACCCACCCCCATCTAATAAAATAAGGATAAGGAAAAGGAATCTATTGAGTAATGGAAATGTAGAAAGATATAGAATAAAAACCTATGCTGAGTAGACAATATGAGCAAAACTGCTCAGTGTGAGTTGAAGTTAAAATCATTTAGATGTTTACGATTTAGTTATATGAATCTAAGCATTCCAATCGGTAATGTTAACTACATTATCACAGAGAAAGCGTCAAAATATTAAATTATGGGCATAATTGTAATTTTTTCAGGTCAAATTAGAAGTTCGACCGGCTAAAAATAGCAACCGAATCACTTCCTAATAAAACATTTCATCATTTTAAACGAGGAAATACATTTCGGATGATGTAGTCACAGACAGACTTTCGAAAGAAAAGGACTAGACCATCAGGTCCGAAGCACCTTCATAGGTCTACTCAAAAAAGACTCACATCGGGTTAACTAAAAACAACAACAACAATGAAACTCCATCTAGCCCAGTGTATGTTCGATTCTCAGCTTGCTATTCCGTTACATTAACTATTCGTTTTATGTAGTATTTATAAATTAGCATTTTGCATTTACATTGAGATCTTTTGTTCCATATTTTCCTTTGTTATACCATAACATTTATATATTTACAATGATAAATTATATAGTTAATATTGAGATAGTTCCAACTTAACCTAATAAGTTGTATCAAATAACTGTCATATCTATTACTGTCATGTCGATGTTATTGTCATATTTGTTAAGTTCTTTTCATATCTGTCCAATTAATTATGGTATGGGATAGCTTACTGACAATGCTTTAAAAATATAAATAATATTAAACTAACGTCTGATGCACTACCTTAATATGTTAATATTTGGAAAAAAAAAATCGAGATTTTATACTTCGTTATTTTATGGTTGACGTTTCGTAGTTCTTTCAACAGCAGGATATTGTGTATAAGAAGCAGGATTCTAATAATAATCGAGATCCGAAATAACAAACAAGATCATAAATGTTAAGTGACATTTAATACATAGACCAAAAAATTTAGTTGATTTTGTAATTTTGAAGTTGTAGGGACTGTGGTGGCCATTGTCTTTATTGTCTTTCTATCGCTGTCAGTGAAAAATTAATATGGTTAAGAGTTCAAACATTTTGTCACCCCCATATTTCAAGACTTCTGCACAGATTCCATCAAGACCTGGAGACTTATTGTTATTCAGCTTATTCACAGCTAAATAAATGTCATTTAGAGTTAGTTCAAATGCCATATCTTCTATAAACTGGAAGGTGTTCGATTTTTTCTATCATCCTCATGTCAGTGGATGATAATCTATTCAAAAGTGCAGAAAAATTTTCTACCCTGCGCTTATGACTAGAAGCGATGTCAGTCAGAAGCAAACGTCCATTTGCTGTTCTCACTGGAGCTATTGATAATTTGGAGCCATATACCTCCTTAACATAAGGATAGAAACCCTTGACATTATATCTATCAGTTGTTTTTTGTGCCCCTTTTGATCTATCATTCCACCATTCCTTTTTAATTTTCCTTAGAGCAGTCTGCACTTTCTCTTTCAGCTTTCTGTAAGTTTCGTTTAAGTTGGGGTTCAAGGACTGACAAAGATGTGTATGACCTAAGTTTTGTTTTTCTCAAAGTAGATCATGAATTTCTGCTCATCTATCTGAAAACCAGTCACTGGACTTACGTGATTTAAATCCCACTGATGAACTTTCAGCCTGACACACTTTTGCTTTGAAATCTTCCTATAGATTATTTGGCTCAAGGTTGATACTCTCATGGAATCTTTGCAAGTTGCTTGATAATTTAAAGTTTGCAACATTTAACTTTTTGGGTACCTTAGGATCAGACTGTCGGTTTTTAAACATTATTGAAAAATTTATTTAAAAATTTATATATATGTATGTATGTATGTTTGTATGTACATATATATATGTGTGTGTGTGTGTGTGTGTGTGCGTGTATGTATATATATAAACACCACAAAAACTGTTACTCAGAGTTTCACGTTTCCGTTCGTCGGACACTTGCGATCAAGACTGAACGGAAATGTAAAACTCTGAGTAACGTGTGTGTATGTGTGTATGTTTATGTCAGTTTTTGTGCCCCACCACCGCTTGACAACCGGTGGTGGTGTGTCTAAGTCCCCGTAACTTAGCGGTGTGGGCATAGAGACCAATAGAACAAGTACCAGGTTTTAAAAGAAAAAGAAAAATATAAGTGCTGGGGTGATTCTTTCAATTAAAAATTCTTCAAGATGATGCCCTTAGCATGGCCGTAGTCTAATGACTAAAACAAATAAAATATATACATAGTTTGATTGCGATACTCTTCATAGAAGCTTCTGCTACTGCTGCTGCTGAAATTGTTAGCCACTATTTAATGGATAATATCATAGTTTTTTGAATTTATATCTTGGTATACCTAGTATTATGTGTGCATTAAGTGTTTATTGTTTACCTCTGTGTTGTACGTGTGTATGGTGTCTCGTGCGTTTGTAGTGTTTCTGTGCGGTTATGGTATATAGTATCTCTAGTATGTAGAATGACCTCTGTTTTATGTTGTTTGGGATGTAGTTGGACTATTGGAGTAATAACCCCAATGTCGTGTTTGTATGGATGCATTCAGACTGCATCCATAAAGGAGCGCTACATTCAATGTTGGTATAGATGTACTCTCCCATTTATTGAACATTGCAAGCACCTAAGGTGTATTTGAGCATTATAAATTCATTAACAGCTGTAGAAACGAAATTAATGTTTAAGCTAGCTAAACTTTTCGCGTATCTTGATCCCTAAGATCAACGATTAAATTGACATTTACTTTATATAAGCTAAAAGGTAACTCTATGAGTTTAGATGACGTTAGTTAATTGAAAGCAACTTGCTTTTCTTTCTTATAAAATGTAAACATTACTAATTCTTCCCATTTAGATTAACTTGGATAATGTAGGATAATTTGGGTAATGTAGAATAATTAAGTGTTCGGCTCTGATATACAACAAATCACGTGCAATGAATTTCAAAGCGAGTAAACATAAACCAACGTTCCTATGCACTCCACAACATACTACACCCATAATTTTTCTGGCCTTGAAGGGGGGAAATGCAGCGTTATGGTTCAGTTTCTGTGTTCTACTATTACTAGTGCACACAGTTCCATATGTACGTGTTTACAGAACGATAGGAAATCGTATCACATGTCAGACTGCAGATTATGTAAGTATGTATGCATATACATGCATGTTTCTATATATATATATATATATATATATGTGTGTGTGTGTGTGTGTGTGTGTGTGTGTGTGTGTGTGTGTGTGTTTGTGTATATACATACATACTTACACACATATATACATATGTATATCTTTGTGTGTGTGTATATATAGACGCATATACATAAATACACACGTATATATTATATCTAAATGTATGTATATAAATATATATGTGTATGTGTGTATGTATATAAATATATATGTGTATGTGTGTATGTATATAAATATATATGTGTGTTTGTGTGTGTATGTATATATATATATATGTATATATATATATATATGTATATATATATGTATATATGTATATATACATATGCATACATATATACATATATACATACACACACACATATATATATATATATATATATATTAAGTGTAGGAAGAAATGGAGCTGAACGAAGATTTAACAAAATTCCTTTTTTTATTTTCTACATATGTTTCGAAGGCTGCAAAGTCCCTAATTCGGATTGAATAAGGAGTCCATTATGCAATGGTCGTAACTTCAACTGTGCTTTTTCTGTTGTGATTTTTGCTACCCAGGTATCGATTATCATTTGAATTATCCGTAATAAGATAATTCATTTATCTACTTCAATAACAATAGATATAGATATATATATATATATATATATATATATATATATATATATATATATATATACTTTGATACTTTGATACTTTGATAGGTTTCGGCCATTATTGGCCCAGGCCATGTCTAACTTAATAGCACCACCTGGTGAAGTCTTTCAAGTCAGAATTTGGGCACTATGGCCCACTCAAGTAGAGAGTTATTGTTTACAGAGACATATCCGGGTGTAGGGGGTTTATCCGGGATTTCTTGAAGGAATCTGTCCAAAGACTTCTTGAACCCTATAGGGTCAGTTTCTATTTTAATGTGTTTTGGTGCAATGTTAAAGAGAGCGGGGCCAATTGAGGTGAAATAATTGTGCCGTATTGTTGTTATGAGATGAGAGTGCGATTTTTGTTTTGGGCGGATGGCACGGGGCCCAAGCCTTGGATGTACCTTAAAGGTGATGCCAACATCATTTGGGCAATGCTGATGGAATATTTTCCACATCATGCAGATGATGTAGCGCTCACGACGACGTTGGAGAGAATAGAGTTTTAGCTTTTCTAGTCGACCCCAATAGTCGAGGCCTGTCATGCCATCTATCTTTTTTGTGATTGCCCTTTGAGGTGCTTCAACTTTTATGATACCTTGTATTGTGTGGGGAGACCACAGTGGACAACAGTATTCAAGGTGGGGTCGGGCAAAAGTGGAGAAGAGAAGGATAATGGTGTGGATATCTCTCGACTGGAAAGTTCTGAGAATCCAGGAACACATTCTGCGGGCCATGTCAACTTTGGTGTTTATATGAGTGGCCCAGCTTATGTTGTTGTCCACAATTACTCCCAAGTCTCTGATGTTGTTGGACGCCGCGAGAGTTTCACCTAAAGGAAGGGAGTATGGGAGTTTCAGGGCATCCTCTTTTCCAAAGTGGATTAACTCAAATTTATCCTCGTTCAGCAGCATATTGTTTGTTTCTGCCCATTGGATAACAGCCAGTAGATCTGACTGAAGGCATGTCCGGTCACTCGCCTCATTTATGACCTTCTGTAGCTTGGAATCATCTGCAAAGATTTTTATGTTGCTGTGCTTGATGATGTCATTAATGTCATTAATGTAAATGATGAAAAGAAGTGGGCCCAGCACAGTGCCTTGCGGAACGCCACTACTGACTTTGGCTGGGCTTGATTTTACCCCTTCAACTACAACATGTTGAGATCTGTCTGTCAGGAAACACTTGATCCATTTCAGTAACTTTCCAGAGACACCAATGTTGGATAGTTTTTTCAATAGGATCTTGTGATCGACCCTGTCGAAGGCCTTACTGAAATCAAGGTGGATGACATCGGTGTTGGAGCCCTCTCCCAAAGCTCTCAAATGTCATCAAAGTGATGCAGGAGCTGCGTTAGGCAGTCCCTTCCATTACGGAACCCATGTTGGTTAGAGATCAGCCGTCTGTTGCTTTCCAGAAATTGGGTTATTCGAGATCTCACCACCCTCTCAAATACCTTGATGATATGAGAGGTGAGTGAGATCGGACGGTAGTTCACTGCAAGGGACTTGTTTCCCTTTTTGAAAACTGGGACAACAGACTGGGACAGAAGGTTTTTTGGAATATAGCCAACATCCAGTGAGTTTCTCCACAGATTAGCAAGGGGAGATGCAAGTTGGTGTCGACACACCTTCAGGACACAAGCAGGGAACCTATCGGGGCCTACTGCTGAATTGTGTTTTATTTCGTTTATCGCCGCTAAGACATCAGGGGCACTAAACGTTATGTCCGATATAGTGTGTTGGGGGTTGACATCACTGATACAGCCCAGATCGGCCATATCAGGATTGCTGAAAACAGAGCAGTATTGTTTCTGCAGTATCTCGGCCATGGATTTGGCATTATCTTGGAGAGTGCCAGTTTCATCAATTAGAGGGCCAACAATGGAGACAGTGACCCTGCGTTTCCTCGCAAATGAAAAGAACACTTTGGGGTTGAGTTTGATTTTTTCAATGGCCCACTTCTCCTCAGCTGATCTTTGGTTATTGATGAGGGTCTTCATGCATTGTTGGAGGTTACATTTTTTGGATTCAAGCAGTGCGATAGCCGTCGAATGTGTGTGTTGCTGTTGGCAGTACTTTAGTTTGTTAATTTTTTTGTTTGTTCTTTTTATTTTTCTGATAATGGTTTTTCTGTTTTGGGGGATTCTGCACTTTTTGTTCACAGGTCTTGGTGGGGAGTGTTTTGCACATATGTCTGTGACGGTGTCTACAAAGATCTGCCAAGATGTTTTATGGTTGGTGGAGATGTGTGTATGTGTAAAGGACCAGTCAACATGTGATAGCTCGTTCCTGATTGCATCCCAGTTGGCATTATGGAGATCCATGTTGTCAAATGGGTGGGCTGGAGGGAGGTCACTAGGATTAGCTTTCGGCTGGTGGAATTTCATGTTACAGAGAACCATGTCATGATCTGAAAGAAGGGTTTTTTCCACTGTAACGTTATGTATAGTGTTAGCGTGGTTACTAAACACTAGGTCCAAAATGTTCTGATGTCTTGTTGGTGCAAGGACAAGTTGGGACAAGAAAAACTCATTCGTAAAGTCGAAAAGTGACTCTGCTGCTTCTTTGTCAGCGGTTGAGGCGGGAGTGCTTGGTTTCAAACAGTTTGTAGTCCAGTCAACACAGGGTAGATTGAAGTCTCCCATCATGAGTAGGTTGCTAGAATGGCACTGTTGAATAAAGCACTTAATGCTGTTGAGGCATTCTTTAAAGCACAGTATGGGTGTTTGGGGCGGCCTATTGAGCCCAATTACTGTCAGGTCATTGGCTTTGTTGTGCAAATACATATATATACATGTATGTATGTATGTATGTATATAGGACATTGACTGGAACATCTCGATTCAAAAATAGATTGTGTATCACATGAGCCTGCATCTCTTTAATTATTTTTATCTCGTATTTTATATTTTTTTATCTAACATAACATTTTGTATCTATATATATGTATATGTATATATATATATATATATATATATATGTATATATATATGTTTGTATATATACGTATATACATATATATGTATATATATGTGTATATATATATATATATATATATGTGTGTGTGTGTGTGTGTGTGTATGCATGTATATATATATATATATATATATATATATATATGTGTGTGTGTGTGTTGTGTGTGTGTGTGTGTGTATTTACAATTAATAATATCAGGGTAATAAAGATTTTAGAAATTTTTACTACCAGTGATCTAGCGTGTAGAAAAATTAGTCAATAGACTATATATTATTCATGTAGATACAGTGTACATTTAAGCACATAAGAGGTATCCGTTATAGGCTTCCTGGCACGCTAGAAGGAACAGCCAAAGTCCAAACATCTATTAGGGAGAAAACTTCGAAGGGAATGAAAAATAAAAACATTTACCATCTATCTCCTAGGCCATGGTTTCTGACTTTTTTTAGCAAATAAAATAATTTGCTAGGTGAAGTCTTCATCATCAGGTACGCCTAGATTAATCATATAAGTACGATGCAATCCAGCATGTGCCACGTGGTTATACATTATAATTTTTCAGATCCACCGCGCAAGCGTAGTTTTTTTTTTTCGGCAGCAAAGAATAATACCGGCGTTACTTCGAAAATTTTCTATGCCAGGAATCTTATGTGTTTAAATGTACACTGTATTTATATGTATATATATATATATATATATTATATATATATATATATATATATGTGTGTGTGTGTGTGTGTGTTATGTGTGTATGTATATATGTATATATATGCATGTATATATATATATACATACATTCATATATATATATACATACACACATACATACATACATATATATATATATATATGTGTGTGTGTGTGTGTGTGTGTGTGAAGTATATTTGCCATTTAAATGTGGCTAACCACTAAGGGTGGATGCTACTGTAGCTTGTAGCCCCAGGGGAACATCTCCAGCTGGCTATTGACACACTTTCTGTGCCCTATCAGTATTTGCAAAAGGAAGCCATCCTTCCCATCGTCGACCTAACGTGATACTCACGGACCCGGGTTTCTGAGTATTTACTCGTCGTCAGCGCACGACAATCACCGGTCTGTGATTCGAAGGGGTCCAAGTGCAAATACATTTATCCTTTTTCCAGTGACGAAAAGTCACTGATCTCGAAAAAGTGTAAACAATGATAGGGCACAGAAAGTGTGTCAATACCCAGCTACAGAAGATGTTCTCCTGGGGCTACAAGCTACAGTAGCATCCACACTTAGTGGTTAGCCACATTTAAATGCAAATATACTTCACATTGTCATGCAGCTACTGTTTATATCACGTTCAAGGATTTATTATTGCTCATATATATATATATATATATGTATGTATGTATATATACATATATTTATATGATTATATGAATTTAAGACTGTATGTTTATACGTAAATTTATGATTATATATGTGTAAGGGTACAGTATGACCGGTTAGTTAAGAAATGTGCTTCCTAATTACAAAGTTTTGTTTTTCATCTTACGGCATGGCATCGTGGATAAATTATTTCCATCTTAGATTCCAGTCAATCCGAGCCTTATAGGTGAAATTGGTTTGACGGAAACTGTAGAAATTTGTCAGATGAAGTGTACCTGTAATTCAAAGCTCTAGCCAAATTACACACTTCGTCACGCTGATTTTTCCTAAGGATTATATTAAATGGAACACCTGTCCGTAGTACTTCAGCTGATTGAACAGCTAAATGCTGTTTATAATCGAATATAAATGTATGTAAACATTATATACGTATGTATATGTGTGTAAACATGTATTCAAGTATGTTTGTATGCATGTAGATAAATTTACGTAAAGATATGTGTAGGTAAATGGACACATTTTATCCAGAACGCAAAATCTGAAAGACTTTTATCCAAATTGCAATAGATTACTTCCTGTGCTGTACAACAGTTTACCCTCGAAACCTATCCCTCCTTCCAAACCTTTCTATTACCAAAAGAATTTCTATCTTATTCCCAGAATCTTCCTCTACGCATCCTACTAAGCATCAGTCCTCTACACATCGCAACATTGATGATTCTGTGAACATTACACCCGCACTACACTGTTTCATTACTCCACACTAGACAAATTCGTCAAACCTTCATTTCGGTCCGTTCCCACCTTTTCAAGCCCACCATCTTGTATACAGACTGGATAAATGCAAAAGTACCTTCGGTCTTTTTCATCTAACAAGGCTCTTCCATTACCCTCAATCAGTGTACTTCATAGCTAATCCCTATACTCACTAAACACTTCAATCTCATTCCCTATGCAGGGATCTGCTCTTATCTTTGAAAAGAGTATGTCCATGATCCTATAAATGTCCATCACCCCATAAATAAGAGACAGTGAACGTATTCTTCGACGGGGATATTCCATTGTTGTCTCTTTAAACAGCAAAGAAATACAAACGCTACACATATCAAAAATCATCATCGCAATCTCCCAAATCACACCCTACCTTATTGATAAACGAAGAAAATGTGGAGTAATATATATTTCTTTATTGCCCACAAGAGGCTAAACATAGTGGGGACAAACAAGGACAGACAAAGGGATTAAGTCGATTACATCGACCCCAGTGCGTAACTGGTACTTTATTTATCGACCCAGAAAGGATGAAAGGCAAAGTCGACCTCGGCGGAATTTGAACTCAGAACGTAACGGCAGACGAAATACGGCTATGCATTTCACCCGGCGTGCTAACGTTTCTGCCAGCTCGCCGCCTTCTAAATGTTGAGTAATATAACTCTGTCGACAGAATGTCTGAGAAAATGACAGGATAGCCATGGTTAGAGCATAGATACCGGATCAGGATCGATATAGATTGACGACAACTTCTTTTTGGGGTTGATAATCCATAGCAGTGGATTGGCAGAATTGTTTGAGATCTCGTGAAATATTTGAGTTCTGAATTTTTGGGATGGTGAACATAATGTCGGAGAAATCCAGTTTAGCACCACTACCCGGTCCTTGGATATTATTATCGGAGGTCAGTCTGTTGTAAATATTTGGGTCAACATTGCTACCCCTTGATTAGGAATCGATGAAAGAGTGATGGATGTCGTTCTCCCTTATTTATGTGGTAAAAGTAGCAACAACGATGAAAAAAGGTGAGGAAATTCTAAACCCATTTTGATGTAGATACACCATTGGTTTCAACTCTATACTAGTCACTGGTAAGATTTAAACTGAGTACTGCAAGCTAAGCTTGTCAATGTTACATTAGTTTCACTGATTTCAGCAATTGTGCGTCGGTGAACCTACCTACTCTGGGATATCTATTTGCGTTCAATAAATAACCGTGTTTGGCCTGTACATTGAAGGTGAGAGTAAATGAACCACAATCTTCCACCTCAACTTCAGTCGTGTCTTTTCTTTCTGCTTGTCCCCTTACACTCTGTATATGTTTTTACAGACTTCAATAAAAGAAGCTTCTGTACTGTAAATAGTATAATGATGAACATTCACGTCCTGCCGTGACTCAGTTAACATTGATGTTGGGCGAAGTTACCAGAATTGTCCGGTCCAAACATTGACAGATTATCTCTCCTTAACTAAGCTCAATGGAAACTGCAATGAAAGAAATAGTGGCTCGCTATCTTCCAGTTTGTGAAAAGATTGCCTAAATTATTACGCGCGCGTGCATGCACGCATGCACACAAGCAAGCACACACACGCACACACAACGTACACATACATACACACACACACACACACATACAGTGCTTGAAGGTTCAGAGAGTTGACACGTCTCAGTCTTATACTGCCAGATTTATAACTGCTCCACTCAAGTGTTGTTGAATAAAGACTTTACAGAATTATTGTTATTAGAAGGAAATATGTAGCAGGCCAGAGAAGTATGAAAATCCGTACAGTCGACTTTTAAGGATTTTAAGGATTATAAGAAATAACTAGTGTTGGTCTTAAGTACATTAGCTATGTAAATGGAATGTTTTCAAACATAAGTGTGCTCATGTTGCAGTCTCGACATCCAAGCGAACAAGGGACATAGTGATTTCTTACATGAATACAAGGGACAGTGAAAACCTTAACCTAAAATTTTAAAACGGTAAAGATTTCAGCAACCAGAACTTCAAAATAAATTGTTTACAGTTAATTTCAATGACGATAAATATCCACAGTTTAATCAGCAGTTATGAATGTAATGAATGATAAGTGGCTGAGTATTACGCAGGCCACGTGTACTCTTAGTGTAATCTTCAGAAAAGTGGATCGATTCAAGGATCTTCTTCACAGGTTCCAATTACACAGTTTTACTTAGTTGGGTTATAAAAGAACGCATTTCCCCGACGTGCTCCGTAGTGGCTCAAACTAAAGCATAATGACTTAAAAGTGAACATTTTAAATATTATTTAATGCCTGTAACCAAACTAAACTTAGACACAAGCACATACAACCATACACACATATTTGCACACATTCAACATATAAACACACACGCGCTCACACGCACATACGCACACACACACGTGCGCACAGAGACATACTCTATATTCAGCACCACAAACACACACGCGTACATTCGAACTACATACAACAACGCACGCACACGCACACACACCTATACACACACACAAAGGCACTCACTCACACGCATACAAAGATGCACAAAACACACTCGCACACACACACACACACACCTACAAGGACACAACATATGCAACAGTACAAAGCCTACACACACACACATTCAAACAATTTGAGATAAACACACACAATCAAGCAATTATACACATACACGCACACATTTTCACACATCTACTCATTACACACACGCGCGCACACACACTCATAAAGTGACAAAAGATGGACCACTCAGCTATACATAGCAGGAATTCATTTATATGAAATATAGAAATTCCTATTAAAAAAAATTGTTTCAAAGAATCTACGATTGGTTGATACTATACACTATGTATGCCTATTTGCTTAATAAGCAAACATGCAAATAAGCAAGAAATGATTTGTTAATATTTCCAACGTAGAAAGGCGACGAGCTGCAAGAATCATTAGCACGCTATTCAAAATGCTTAGTGGCATTTCGGCTGTTTTCATTTCAAACTGCTTAGCAGCATTTCACGTTTTAAGTTCAAGTTCTGCCGAGGTTGACTTTGCCTTTTATCGTTTTGGGGTCGATAAAATAAGTAACAGTTGAACACTGGGGTTGATGTAATCGACTTCCCTCAGCCCGAGCTTGCTGGCATTGTGCCAACATTTGAAACCAATATCTTCAATCTAGAAATGCCGAATGTTGAAAGAATGGGTGGTAAGTGTGAATGCGATTGTAATAGGCCATATATTTATGATAATACAATCATCAATAAAAAGACCGTGGAAGAAGGGGATAATTAATAGTAGAACGGGGAAAAGAACATTAGTATATTAGTAAAAAGTGGGGCAGAAACCTAATTTGAAGAATTTAAGGTAGAGAGGGGAGATCAAAGGGAATCGATGAAAACAAAGGAAGGAAAAACAATCAAAAAAGCGCTCTGTTGTGTAAAAGAGGTAGTACAACATTTTAGCGTCATGATTTAGGAAAGTGTCCAATCGTGTGGATAAGAACGGAGCCACTAAAAAAATACAGCGGAATAGAAACAAGAGGTTAATATATATAAGGATGGAGGAAATATAAAGAAAAACAATTGCATAACAGTAAACAAAAATTTGAAAGAATTCAAAATGACATTCGGATTAAGGTATGTCATAATTCTAACTAGGCTAAGTAAATACATATGGACAGATAAAAGTGAAACACAAAAGTAAGGTCAAGAATTTGAGATAAGAATGCAAGCATATAGTCACTCAATCGATTAGCGCATGTCGATCTATGATAAGAGGAAAAGATTTTGAAAAATTTATGTCCGCCGTTTGTTATTAGGTCATACTATTTATTAAGAAAATTTTGATTCTCACGCACTACCTCAAGGGATTCTCTGCCGTACAAACTACATGTAGTGCAATCAGTCTGATAAAGTCTTACAATCTTCATTATCAACGAGGAGATGTCAAAGTAAATATTAGCTTTGAGATGATGGCTATAATTTGCCAATGAAGCAAAAGGTTTATGTTTAATGTCATAGAACCAACTATCATGCGCCAAGTAGCGCCTCTTAAATTCAATAGAAAACTATATGTACATTTTGATAGAATGTTAGTATTTATCATAGATGATCGACAACATATCGCAAGCAACGTCCAATTGAAATGTAATTCTCCTGTCTTCTACATATACATTTCTTTTTATCACAGTTCAGGTAAAATTGCCATTCCGACGAATATTGTCCTTCTTCTTTCTCCTCATTCTCCTCTTCCTCTTCTTTTTATTACTGTCATTATCATTATCATCTCATTATTGTTGTTGTTAATATTATTAATTTTACAATAACTTGCTGTAATTACTGCTATGACGACTATATTTATGACGATTGTTGTTGCTCAAGCACGTATTTTTTCTCCCATTTTCTGCTTTTTCATAAGCCCCATTCCCCACTTTTTACGAATATATTTTTTGCTTTTGACTTGACATTCTCTTCTCCTTTTCTTTTATTCACATCTCCATTCGTAATTATTGTGACGTGTCTGCACTAATTGTTTCTTCCACACTTGAGGCATCACCTGGACAATGGCGACCTTCAGCGAAGCCATCATATTGGGAGAATGATGATTTGTCTCTCTTTCAATAACACCAAATGTAGATTTAAATCCCATGGGAGTTGGCGAATTTGGATGTAACAAGTATGGTGTTACATAGTCATAGAGATTGTCTGAAGCTTGTTGAAACACATGAGATTCCACTGTATATTTTATCTATCCAGGGTGTGGCAATTGTCTCTAGTACCAACACATATCCCGTAGCATTAATTCTAAGACCTTGTGGAAAATTGTGCAGTGGAATTATATCATCCTCATTACTCACCACTCCAAAAACAACCATAGCCGCAGGAGCTTTGTTGGTGGACAACAGAAGGATCTGTACACAGCCATCTGCCATCAGGGACAGGTTGTAAATCTAAGTTTGAAGAATGTGGAGTAGAGATAGGGGATCAAAGAGGATCTATTAAACAAAAAAGAGGGAATATCAAAAAGAAGCAATAGTAAAATTTTGGCGACATAATTTAGGAACGTGCGGTAAAGAATAGAGCCACTAGAAAAATATGGACAAATAAAAACATAGATGGGCTAAATTAATAGAAAAAAAACCAATTACATAACTGAAAACAAAATACGAAAGACTTTAAAGTTTCATGGGGTCTATGGTAGATCATTATTCGAACTAGACCGAATAAATAAATGTGAACAGATAAAAATGAATTCCTTAAAAGTAAGGACATTAATATCAGATCAGTATGCAAACATGGTTAGCTAAATCAATTAGAGCATGTTGATCCTGACAGCACTATCTTCACATAACGATCTGTTATTCCTCCTATTAGACTTTTGGATATGGTCGAAGTTTCTCTCATCGGAGGAGAACGACAGCATACGAGAGTTTTTAACCTTGTTAAGTAAACTCTTGGCATACATCAAATAGTTTTACTGTATCTTTGCAAGCGTGAATTGGCCTCTCAGTGCTTGTATTGAATAATTTCGTACTCTGCAGTTCTGACAATCCAATCCATCAATGAAGTTCTGTTGCGAGGGACCTCATTGATTCTCCAGGATCATTAGTGATAAAGTTTTGAGCCTGTTGGACAAATTGCAGTGTCCTTATAGAGTCCGAATTTTTCTCTTTGACACAGTTAAAACATTACTGTCAAAAGTTTTCAGCTCCATCTGAACTTTGTGTAGAAAAGATCTCACAACTTTTATAAAGTTGGCAATTTCTAAATCGTTGTGTTTCGTACATATCGCAACAATGACCGCATGTCATTTCATTTCTTGTGTTAGCATTTTATTTGCCACTGGGGATCTGAAAGAAATAAAAAAAAAAGGAAATCTTAATTCGTTTGAACAGAGCAATATATTGATTTAAAAAATGCTTATCAGCCGATTATAGGCATATTGTACTCTGATGCTACTCTATTTAATTAACGGTAGAAAATCAACTGTGAAAAGTGACTACCTGAATTTGAAGTCAGAACGTAAAAGGCGGTAACTTAATACTGCTAAGTGTTATACCACGTTCTAGAACAACTTACACCAATAATACTGAAGATAAACAGGGCAAACCACAAGAGAGTGTCTATATTCTAAGATGTCATCAACCACACAACTATTGTAATTCTGCATTGAGAGACATGGTACCAGCAGCTCTCGATTACAGGGTTTACAACCAGATTCACTCAAGACCGATTGCAATAGTAGTATATGCGTCTTACATAGACACATGCATGCAAATATACATGTATATATGTATATATATATATATATATATATATATATATACATATATATACATACACACACATACAAAAGCACACACACATATATATATACATATAAGTATATGTACACATATATATACATATATATATATACATATATATATATATATATATATAATATATATATATATATATATATGAATACAAGTATGCATGTGTGTGCATATATATACATATACATACATGTGGGTGTGTGTGTATATATATATATATATATATACACACATACACACATGCACATATATATATCTTGTAACTAGGTACACACGAACCTCAAGACATGCAACTTAATCACCTTGACGAGGTATATATCTGCATATAGGCCTCTTTCTGTATATATGTGTGTATATACAAAGCTAGCTATCTATGAAGGGGTGTGTGTCTGTGGGTGCATGTGTCTACAATGCTTAAACATACAGACATATGGTGTATCACACACTCATTCACACGCACATATGCTCACACACAGATACAGGCACATTCATACACGCATACATACACAACACAATAAACTCAGTAAATATTAACCTTTGTGTGAGGGGGCTGTTAGACAATATTTTCGCACGAATGCATGTGAAAATTTAACTTGTATTCCATCTCTTCTACCTCTCTTTTTCTCCATTCCTTAATCCCCTCCCCTCTACCTTTCTTCCTTTCTCCTCAGCTTAGACATGTGTAAGTATGCGTTTATTACGCATATGAGTATTACTATATAAGCATATATATGTATGTATGTATGTATGTATGTATGTATGTATGTATGTATGCATATATGTATGTATATATATATATATGTATATATATACGTATATATAAGTATGTATGTATGCACACATATATGTATATGCATACATGCACGAGCATATATATATATATATACATATATTCATATACATACATATGTATGTATGTTCATATACACATACATACATAGACACATACATATATATGTATATACATACACACACACATATACACAAATATATATATATATATATAATATATATATATAATATTATATATATATATATATATATATATATATATATATAAACAAACTCCAAAGAAACTGCTGTTGGTCTGCGTCAGCAATACTTGTATTTTTTCGTAAATCGACAAAAAGTATATAGTGAACTTGTTGTGAAGAGTGAGAATCCAATATTTTGAAGTTTTTCTTCAGGGGAAAGTTGACAGAGGAGAAATTACAGAGCAACAGTAAAATTTTACGTCTTCTAAGTTAGAAAATCTGGCTGCATGTGATAAAGATCGCAGGACCGCAGGAGCTTCATACGAGGATAGGACATGGTAAGAGAGAAAATTGGGCGAAAGAATTAGAAGGAAAGAGGAACAGAAGAAGGGGAGAGGGAAGGAGGAGGAGGAGGAGGAGCAAGAAGAGGAGGAAATGAGCAAAGTTGAGAGTGGGATGAAAAGGAAAATCGAGGTGGGAGTGGAGTTGAAGTGTAAAAAAAGGCTTACTGAACTAAAGGAGGTGTAGGATTAAAATGGAAACTTTCCTTTAAATGTGTCGGTCACGTGGTAGCAAGTTCGAATACGAAGCGTTGTTAGCCCCGTTTTTTTTAATATGTGGATCCAGGAAGTGCAGAAATGCCACCCACTGTTTAGTGTATGATGGAACTATCTGTTGTATTGCAGTGAGAGGCGACAGGTTAGCGTGATCTCTCACTTCAATCATGTGCCCATAAACGAGCTTTTCTCGGACTATTCTTTTCCCTCTTTCCGAATGCTTCCTCTTCCTTCTTTCTGACGAAGAGCCATGCTCGAAACGTCACATCTTTTTCTCTTAAACTGAACGTCAACCTAATACATTCATTGTGTACGTCATTTTGGCTTTTGTTGTTTGTATTCTTATTTTTATTTTTATTTTTATTTGCCTATGCACACACACACACACATACATATATACATATATAGATATATGTACATACATACATACAGACGTACGTGTGTGTGTGTGTCTTTTCAAGAGTGTGGGTATGCGTGTGTGCCTGGTATGTACATGCTTGTTTGAATGTTTATGTATGTGTATACGTACATTTACATCTTTCGTTACGAAGTAGTACACTGGAATGTACCTGTAGAAAGTGACATTACGTCACCCCTTTCCTCCTGACATTCCAGGCGGCACGAAAGACAAGTGTTAACAATTTCACTTGTCAGGGTTTACAGTGAAATGTAAAGACCAACGGAATAGGTGAAAGAGGATCACATACCTTCATCGGCCGTGTAGGCAGATGATGGTTGTAACAGTTTGGTACCTCTAATTGTTCTCATCGACTCTCTCTTATCAATTTTATTTGAACAAAGATTGTAAGAAGATGTCTCAAACATGGCCCTTTTCGGTTTCTCCGTCTGAATATCTGCAACACGTAATAAATTTTGCATCTTAAAATATTCAGGCTCTTAATGCCAAGCGAAAAGTCTTCGTTCAGAATTGCCACTCGTTTCTAGAGAATTGCTACGCTTCATCTCGACATTTTAGTAGATGAGGGATAACACAAAGAATATGGTGTTGGATATATATTTATTTGATTGGAAAAAGCGTTGAGAACAGAGCGATATACATGGTGATAGCTTTGCAGTCCGCAAAGATCTGGGCAGTAAGTTACGTAAAACATGTACTGGCATCAGTATAAGAGTTTTCAAATTATGCTTATAGGCTGCTGCTCGAACATGTAAGCAATAGTACTCAGTGTGGGTAAGTTTATACTTGATATTATTGTTCAAAAGATTTGTGTACTAAATTATTCATATATCTATTATTGACCAGTTTACTTTGCACTCTATTAATTCGTTTTAGTTGTGTATCATATGTAGAGGAGAATATAAGCCTCTGCTCTATAGAAATTTTACTTCTTACATTTAACAAATATTAACATACATGTTGCTGAACAAACTTCGGATGAATGATGTAATTGGAAATTTGTCTGCAAACAAGAAAGATGTAAACTTCATGACCAACTGTTATGTTTGAGGTACACGTATAACACCTTATCATTGTTTTACAATGATATATTTGACTCACATATACGATATACGAAGGAAGAGAAATACTATAAAAGTGACGGAATAAATCTACTGCACATATAGGTGAGATTGATACAGATAGTGTGCATAAATACCTTTGAAGCTGATGGCATAAATGTTAGAATAATGAAGGACAATATCAAGGTGGAAACTACTAAAATCCAAATAAAAGGTACACGTGGTATATACCATCAAATACAGCGTCAGAATACTCAAATGGACAAACGAAGGTACTGAGAACTTACAGAAAAACAAAGAAATAATTGACAATCTTCAGAACCTTACACCTTCCAGCATATTTCAACCGAAGGAGTGAAGTACAAGGACTGATAAAAGTAGAAGGCTCTGCAGAAGCAGAAGCAAGTAATTTAAGGAAGTATATTGCAGAAGTGGTTTAGCAGAAAGAAAGGAAAAGTGGTTTTTAAAAGATTAAAATCAATAATGACTCGTTGATGGTCTCCTATGAAGAAATCACTTGAATTATACGTCATTAAAAAAACAGAGATGGCTTATATTTTCTTTGAGTCCTCAACATTCAGGCTAAAAATCTGCTCTTATTTGAGAGAAACTGTTTTAGAAAAGCATTTGGAAATTATAAATATGTATGTCAATACAGACTGGAGAAAATAAAATCATTATTAAAAAAATGGCGGTGCCCCAGCATGGCCATAGATCGTGAGCTGAAACTAGATAAAATAAAAATAATAAATAAATAAATATACACATACACTCACACAGACATACACAAACAAAGGTAAAGAAAGGATATAAAGAGCTGTGATGAGACTCAGCTTGATATGATTGGGAACTGTAAAGGCTATCGAGTGAAAACCTCACAATACGTAATGCAAATTAAGCATCGTACTTAGGTGGCCATTAGCAATGTAGTATTCTTCAAGATGTAGTCCAGCAACTGCCATTGTTTGCTGTTGAGATTTATTGACTAACAAGGTAAAACTTATGTGCTCTGGAAAATGAAGTCTTCTAAATCGAAATGGAATATTTGTTGGTATAATTACAATCTTATACATTGGTGCACCTGCTTAGTTGTCTTGGTGACATGTGGTACAAACGTCTTAACTATGAGAACTTAGCTAGTCTGTAGCAGCAGCTGATCTCAGTTATGTATATATATCCATGTATATATATACAGACACACACATACATATATATATGTATACATATTTATGTATATATATATATATATTTATACATGCTTATGTATATATATACACTTACATGTGTATATAAATACTATAATAATTTGTATACAACATATATAGGTATTTTCATATGTATATATATATATATATATATATATATATATATATATACATATACACACACACATATAGTGGTAAGAAACTCTCAAGAGAGCTAAGTACACACACACACACACACACATATATATATATATATACATATATATAAATGTATATATACAAATATAGAGGAAGGCCTCATTTTACAGCTACCTGAGTTACAGGATTTTGCACTTACGGAAACTGGGATGAATTTTAAATCATTAAAATCACAGTTCATTCTAAGCGTTTTAACTAAGACCAAATTACTGTTAACGCTTTGAAGATTGTAATCACAATATAGATAGATAGATAAATAAATAGATAGATAGAGAGGGAGAGAGAAAGAGAGAGAGTTCATTTGGGTGTAACACTATGTAAATAGACCCGTGTATTTACAAATTGTAAAACGCCCAAATGAACTCATCTCAGGTCATTCATTTGGTCGACCATACCTTGAAATTACATCTGAGTAAGCTAATGGACTGTCGGATTATTAATAAAAAATTTCGTATATTATGTCATGGATTACATAACATTGTACGAAATTGAATAACATTGCATGAAATGCGTTTATTCTTTTCTCTTTCACTTGTTTCAGTCATTAGTCTGCAACCATGCTGAGACATGACCTCGAAGAATTTTAATCGAATGAATCGACCACAGTACTTTTTATTAAAGCCTGGTACTTACTCTATCGGTCCCATTTACTGACCCACTAAATTACGAGGACATAAGCAAGCCAACTGCAGTTGTCGAGCGGTGGCGGGGCACAAACACTCGCACGAACACACACGCACGCACACACACAAACACACACGCACAAACACACATTACACACAAATGCTCATCTACGACGGACTTCTTTCAATTTCCGTCTGCCAAATCTACTCACAAGGCTTTGATTGGCCGACGCTATTGTAGAGGATACTTGTCCAAGATTCCACGCAGTGGAAATGAACCCAGACCATATAGTTGGGAAGCATACTTCTGACCACTTATATCGAATAAAAATATTTTCCGTTTACAGAAACAATTGTAATGTCAATTTCATTTTCCCTTTCCTCATTTAATTTATTACTTTTATTACTCACTCTGCGGGACTTATCTGGATCTTAAGCCTTCTGGATCTTACCTTGGAGTCGTTTAGTGCTCTCCGTGATATCAACCGAATTCTTACAGATCTCCTTTCGATTCTAGAATGCTGCGATAGCCAAGATCTTGCATGACGCACTAGCACAGGAGTACAGTTTAGGTCTAATACGAAATCCATCTCCTATTAATTAATACTATTTTATATATACTCAAAATTAATATAAACATCCAGGCACAATGCGACACTATTCATGATGGCATTTGAATTAGCCAATCATAAGCAGTTTCAGCAGTCCTCACTGATGATGCCTACTGTATAGGCGAAACTAGATCTAGTATGGGGATGCTCGCGATGGTCATAGAGCGGTTACCTCCCCTGTCAGCATGTTTCCATACATGTCGCAGACTTCCTACTGCATTAAGAGTATTTTGACACTCCTTTTTCTAGCAATGTAGGTACCTCCGCATTATTAGCTGCACTTAGTGATGTTTAAATTTTTCCTTTATTGTATCACATTGCGCCTAGCTGTATATATTACTTTTTAGTATATGCATTAGCATTACATATACATACATATATATACATACACATATATATATACACACATATATATATATACATATATATATATGTATATGTGTATATGTATGTATATATATATACATATGTGTGTGTATGTGTGTGTGTATAATACTTTTATATATAATATTTATATATTTTTCGTCTCTTTCATTAATAAATATATTTCGTCATTTTCATTGATAATTTTATTCTATCTCTTTACACAACTTCTTCACGAGTTTAATTTCTTATAAACGCTAAGATATTTACGTTTAAAATTCAGTTACATAATATTCATCGACGAGATAAGTAACGTTTTTTATTCAACAATATTATTGAACTTTTGAATTGTATTATGTTTGATTATTATTATTATTGCTGTTGAAATATTAATTTATATGTTATTTCTTGATAGTTATTTGTTACGATATATATATCTATTTATTTATTATGTTTATTATTATTTTTATAATGTGATTTTCCGTAATACATATAATTTAATTTGAGAAATAGTTTTGTAAGACAATATATTATTTAATAGTTAGGTGGTCTATTTATTACGTAATATTACATTTAAGTAATTAAGTTTAATATTAATTGATACTTTGATCAACTATATAATTGAGTAAAATATTAAATCTATAGATACTACATATATATTAATAATATAGTTAGTTTATGTAATAGGTGTGTATGTATTTGAACCATTTTCTATTTTTAATTCTAATATCTATAGCCTGTACTAGCATTATGTATATTACTTAACATGTTTTTT
>NC_043003.1:72223259-72255759 GCF_006345805.1 Octopus sinensis | reverse complement strand
ATATATATATATATATATATATATACTAAGTAATTAAGGGTTTAGCAACGATTTGCTTCACCACACACAGAATTTAGAAATAGCAGTCAAAAAGTTTTGGCTATTCTTTCTACTTAAAAGGAAGATCCCAGTAAAACCAAAGCACTTAAAAAAGCAAACGACGCAGGTAAAAGAGAAAGAAATGACGAAAATCATTCTATATTAAGTCACCTACGGACGTACGTTTCGGAATTAAGTCATTGCAGAGCATAAAAATTAAATAATTATGTCTTACCTGACTATTTTCCTCCTCAGCATGGTGTGTGGTGAGGCAAATCGTTGCTAAACCCTTAATTACTTAGTATTACTTAAACCTTCCTTGAATGGGTCTTTTACATGCCGAACTCTACTGGTGAAATTGATGATTATTTCTAAATTAATTAATTTCACCCTTTATTATTGATATATATATATATATATATATATATATATATATATATATATATATATATATATATATATATACATATATACCATACATTTATATACACACATATAAACCTCTACGTTTGTACACACACGCACATGTATACATACATTCACTCGCACGTTCACACACACGCACACACACATAAACACGTACAACAATCACACACACCAGCACAGATGCTCACATATACCTCCAAAAACAATATTCATACAGATACGCACACATTCATACACACATGGGCACAGCCACACACACATACACGCACGTAAGCGCACACACGCACACATACACTAAGTAAAGCACAGTTATTCGCCACACACCCAAACTCTACGCATACACACACGAACACACACTTACACACACACACTACAAACAAAACACACACATGACACATATACATACACGCACACACACACATACTTCAATGACTGACCTGTGGCAGACAAAAACACCACTCCTTATTCTTACAAACTAGCCAGCTACTAACCTGTTGTTTACAATTACAACCACATACACATACACATACACACGCGCACACACACACACACACACGTGTCATCATTGCACACATACACACACGCACACGCAGGCTCAGCGCACGCACACATCCACACTTACACACTCATTCCCCCTCCTACATTCCGCTGTCTTTGACCATACTACTCTTCTGTCTTTGAAAACTCTTCTGTCTTTGAAAACATCTTTCTTCACCCTTTCTCCTTCCGGTCTTTCAAAATGTGACCTCGTGTGTACCGTTGGCGATTTTTTTTCCTGTCTTCCCTTCTCTGGATCTTTCCTTCTCCTTTGTTTCCGACGAAGAGCTCCGCTCGAAACGTTAAACCCTCCTTCTTCCCTTCTTTACTGAGCGTCCGATAATACTATATTTGTTCCACGTCCTCGCGTTGTTGTGTTTTTTTTTTTTGTGTTTTCTTGTTTGGATTAACTTTATATATATATATAATCAAAATAAGCAACAGGGATATCCAAGGTAGTGCAGAACAATTGTTTCATACTACTTCACCAAGTAGCATGAAACAATTGTACTACACTACCTTGGCGAGGAGAATATGGACATACATACATATATGCTTTATATGCTTTACATGCATACATATATTTACTTATTCATCTATCTGTATACATAGGAAGGGGTGCTGAAAAGTTCCTGGCTCTAAGTGTGTCGCGAAAAGCCTGGTTGGCGCCTTTCACGATATCCTTAGAGCCACTTAGAGTTTCTTTTTACTGGGTTTACAAAAGCTGAAGGACCGTAGCAATAAGTGTGTGAACCTGAGAAGGGAATATGGTGAATAAAATAAAATTAACTGGTCTTTCTGTATTTTCTGCTAGCCAAAGACAAGAACTTTCCAGCATCCCCTCGTACATACAAACAGAGAGAGAGAGAGAGAGAGAGAGAGAGAGAGAGAGAGAGAGAAAGAGAGCAATTAATGTATCTTACTTAACATATATATACTATAAGAAAACCACAACACCGCGGTATTCATCTTCAGAAACCATCTCGTGCAGACATGTGGGGCTAAAAGGCACAGATGTCACAGTAGCAGATGAAAAGCATTCAGCAGCGGGGTGGAATTGCTAGATCCGGGATTTCTGCGTATTTGTGCATCATCAGTAGCAAGCTACCATTATCATTGCATGCTGAGACAAATATATGTGTGTGTGTGTTTTCGTGTGTGTTTTCGTGTATGTTTTCGTGTGTGTTTTCGTGTGCGTGTGTGTATGTGTATATGTATGTATGTATGTATGTATGTATGTATGTATGTATGTATGTATGTATGTATGTATGTATGCTAGTAAACCAAAATACTGGAATAAAGTGGTACAATTATTATTGATTTAGAAGTATATCAAAATACCTAGATAGAAGTACAACCTCTAGTTTCGAAAAAAGTAAACATGGCTTGTCTATATCTATCATGGACTAGAAATTTTTATGAAGAACCTTTGTTATTGCCCCAAAATTTTCTTCTCTATTCAGAGCATGCACAAAGAAGTTTGAAGTTGAAAAGATATATTTTCTTTCTCAGTATACTGAAATATGGGAGTCACTTCTGTCACATTCTGGTTACCTGTGGCACGTATACATACATACGTATACATACAGGCGCAGGAGTGGCTGTGTGGTAAGTAGCTTGCTTAGCAACCACATGGTTCCGGGTTCAGTCCCACTGCGTGGCACTTTGGATAAGTGTCTTCTACTATAGCCTCGGGCCGACCAAAGCCTTGTGAGTGGATTTGGTAGACGGAAACTGAAAGAAACCTGTCGTATATATGTATATATATATATGTGTGTGTGTGTGTTTGTCCCCCCCCCCCAACATCACTTGACAACCGATGCTGGTGTGTTTATTTCCCCGTAACTTAGCGGTTCAGCAAAATAGACCGATAGAATAAGTACTAGGCTTACAAAGAATAAGTCATGGGGTCGATTTGCTCGACTAAAGGCGGTGCTCCAGCATGGCCGCAGTCAAATGACTGAAACAAGTAAAAGAGTAAAAAGAGAGATACGCAGCCAGACACATCAGCATACATATCAATGGAGCGATGGAGAGCAAGAAAGATGAGGAAAGGGGGAAAGAGAGAATGAAAGACGAGTGGAGTGAAAGAAGCGGAGAGAATCCAGAAAAATTAAAGTTCTAGAAAATGTTTTTAGAGAGGGGGAGTTAAAATAGAAAAAAAAAATGAATTGGTCAAAGCTATTTAGGCAAAACGTTTACTTTTTCTAATCCTTCGATGATAAACTGTCTTCTCTAATTTTCAATTATTCCAAAAAAACAAAAACGCAATATTCACAAGTTACTGAACTAAAGATAAATTACAACCTAAAAAGCTACATCTCTATATTCCTTTAAAAAAAATTTACCCAGCATTAATCCCATCCTAAGAGGGTGCCAAAATATGATAGCTTCTGCAAAGGGACATCAACTGAACCACGGATCGTTGCCATCAATTCACGTGTAAAATTTTTTTTACTTCAGATGAGATTCTCAAAGTCATTCCCATCATTTTCATAAACCACTAAGTTTTCTGCAAAGTACAAATGGTGCAACGAAAGAGATTCCAACAAAAGCAGTAGTTCTTTTGAGAGACACCCTAATTCCCTTTCTCCTTGTGATTGTAGTGCATTACTTCCTTAGTGAAAGTTTTAATTCCATCAAAGTGAAAAGCCACACCATTAAGTAAAAGTGATCAAGATATCAGCAGATTGTGTATATCTTTGATCTTGAATATTTTGATGATCTCGTTCCTCTAACAGTTAACTAATAATGTGATGCACGAGACTTGTTAACATCTCTTGAAAATACTGCAACCAAAGTTTGTCTGTTTCTTAATGCAAAGCAAATTGAATTCTTGACAAAACACGAAAAAGAAGCCATCTGACAATCTGATCCAATGATTGCTCACAATTCAAGGAGTTCAGTGTCTTAAGTGCTTTGTGTCCCATGTTGCTGACAGTAAAGAAGAATTCCTTTCACGCAAGGGATTAGCCTGGAGTCCCTGAAACAATTTTCAAAACAACTGAATCAAATGTTTCAAAATCAAGACGACTTGCTTTTTCAGTGCATGTGTAGAATGCATTCATCGTAAAGGACTACGCACGTGGCTTCTCGTGGCGTAAGTACAAGTACGAGAGGTAATTTATGAACACATTTTAACAATCTCTATTATTGTTCAACGCAGGGTAGATTTTGCTGGCTATTACTATTCTGCTAACTACGAGGTATATGTTATATTTTGGGGACGTCCGTACTAAAATAGAAGGACGAAGACCATTTAATTACATTGTTGTTATTGGCAGAGACATACATGAAACTGAAGGTCTACCAGTATGGTTGTGAAATTTCCATTCACGTCTAATGTTCACGCACATTATCGGAAAAGATTACTACAACACACAGCGTTCCTACCCAAATCAAGTAGACAAAAAAATCACATTGAAATAGTTGCAACATCAATAGCCACATTAATCTCAATATGCTATTAAGTTCAGAGAACACCAAACGTTACGTTTTCAGACCACTTTGCTCACTTCTGCCACTACCAGAATCCATGGCCGTAAGAAACAAACACTGGACTGGAGACGATGCATACCATATACAGACATACTGTACTCCACATATTTCACTGTTGCTGTTGGAGTGTACAGTGTGATCTTCAACTAAGTGGAATTATGGTATAACTGTCAGAGATCTGTGAGTCAGACTGAGTCGATTGGCTGAAAACTTTGCCTGATGTATAAGCTAGTTTGATCAGGGTTGACCTAAGGCTATATAACAACAATAAAGACTCATTCAACCAGCACGTTGTGTGAATTGTTATTATTGGCGAGCTGGCCGAATTGTTTGGACGCCGGGGAAAATGCTTAGCAGACTTTCGTTCGTCATTACATTCTGAGTTCAAATTCTGCTAAGGTCGACTTTGTCTTTCATCCTTTCGGGGTCGATAAAATAAGTAGCAGTTGAACACAGGGGTCGATGCAATCGAGTTACCTCCTCCCTCCGAACTTGCTGGCCTTGTGCGAAAATTTGAAACCATTATTACTTTTGTTACTCGACTTTCTTCAGAGATAGTTAAACTAAAGCTGGCCGAGTGCTTACGAGCAAAGTTTTCTTAGAAGAGCTTTATGGTGTGATGTGGTGGATACGGAATAGTGATGGGAATTAGGTAGCGTTATTAAACAGCAGAAACAATAGACATGATTTGGAAGATGGGTATAGTTTTGAGACCCTGAGTATCGTTACGAATAGCTCTCATCCACTGATAACTTCTTTTTGACGACTTTTATCTCTCACTACATTTCTTTAAAAACATCGACATCACATCACTCCTCTCTGAAAACATCTACCTCACACCACCACCACTACCGTTCTGAAGTCATCCACACCACACCACTCCTCTCTGAAGTCATATTCAGTGCCTTCAACTGCCACTGCTCCTCTGGAATCTCGCACTTTGATAGCTCGGATGCTGCTGGCACTGAAGCCAAATCTCTCTGCAACAGTTAATATTATTAACTATTCGTATTCCAATCGATACTCGGGTTCTCCTTATACACTAAACCTTCATTGTAACTGTTCTTATCTAACTAATCATGTACCCAAAAACCCATCAATATTCTGTACGATTCCACTCACACCCCAAAGCATTCCTAAGACACTTGGAGTTAACAAGTCGATAGTGAATGTAAAACTCAGCTAGTTTTAAATTAACTATCTCTGAAATAAATCTACTTCAGTCCTTTGAGTCGAGATGTCTAAAAAGAGCAACTTTTAAGCATTTTCTTTCACATTACATAAACGGAAAAATCTCATAACCTCAAATGCTCTAAGAGAGTCATGCTGCAGTAGTACAGGCGAAAAATAGTCTATGAGACTGTAAAACTATGAGACTGTAAAAACCTCAAGCATAATCGGTCAAAACGACTCCAAATCCTACAAGAATCCATAAAAAAAGCAAAATCTGCTTTCGTGCATAACATTGCCTATAATTTCTTCTCCTTCTTAATCTCCCTTCGATCTCCCACTCTCTTCCCGTCTCGTCTTCCTTGTTCTTGGCCACGAGATCCACTAAACCTTGTCGAATCCCCTTCCAATCACTGTTCAACCATGATGATCCCGTAAGCTGTACTTCTGATTTCCATCCAACACCATCTGACACACATTCAACAAATCCTCTCTAAAAATAATGCTTTCTACTAGTCTGACCACCAGGCAAACATACATTACTCAACAGAACATGTACATGCCAAGTGTGCATGTATCCCAGTTATACATACACGAGTTTGGAAACACCTTAGTTCCCATCCCATCAATCCAACAATGTAATCTGCCTCGAAATATGCCTCTTCAATCTCTTTTTTGGTTTGTCAGTCAGTCCAAACATGCAGCAATGTATCCTTTTCTTAAGAAGGCAAACATTTGAACATGCCTATCATACTGACACATCACGTTCAAATATGATGGAGATAATGGAAATAATCGTAAACAATAATCTTCAAGACTTTTATTCTCCTTTTCCCGCACTCACTCATTCCCTGGTACGTCTTCCGTACGTAGAGCCAGATCTACCAGAGACCCCCTATATTACCAATGTTTTCTCTCCACTAACAAATTCCCCGAAGCAACGCCTCCGTACATGACATCAACAACTTTTTTGATCACATCTAACCGTAAATCTGCTAGCTAAGCTGTCTGCTTATGAGCTCCCTCCATCTTTTATATATTGGATTAGTAGCTTGGTATCAGTCCTCATAATTGCTGTATATTCTAACATTAACTATCGATTAGTTGTGTATACTAACAGGACTCTTCCTAACCCCTACTGCATCAACTTTAATGTTCCTTAAGATTATATTATGTACTCCACACTCTTCCTACACAATAATTTGCTTGCTATCACTTTTAACAATGCTCCTCTCTATACAGACAACATTACTCTCGCCCTTTAGTAACCTTCGTCACGCAGACCACCTAGATACTTCGCAAGCACCTTACACTGTCTCTATGAATAGAACCTCGTGAACACTTTAATGAAGATTTGACATCTTTCCACATCACAATTTCACAGCCCCTGTTTATATCAAGGAAAACCCCCTTGTGTCCCACTTCTCTACTTCTTGACAATAAGTAAAATCCTGAAAATAGGTGAAAATGTTAGGTCTTACAGATGATCTCTTCTGGCGATTCCATCTGGCAAAAGCTGAGTCACAAACTCCGCTTTCCTCTTCTGTTTCACAAAAATGCTTCAGCTCTGGTCAATTATAGACTCTGTGTAATGATCGAGTAAGGCCCACAACAGAGTGTTCCAACAGCAGATTACTACCCCTATAATAGCGAACTGATGCTACTATTGACTACTGTTCGTACAATAAAGTACTGTTCCTACATAGAGTGTTGTTGCTCCGATTCAGTAGTGCTCCCCCACATGGGGGAGACTACATGTGAACGCGACCCTCTAACCAACTGACAAAAACTCAGTCACGAACACATTAATCTCTCCTCCACATGTTTTCTCATATTTCAGCACCTCCACCTAGGTCCACTTGATGCACATGCACACACGCGCGTGCGCGCACACATACACATACACACACACACGACAACAACAACAACATCAACAGTAACAACATGTCTCTAGGCAGTTACTCGATATGCTCGAAATAGCCGTAAAATCTTCCCTTAATCACACTCTACCATCTCAAGAAAAATAAAAGGATGCACTAGGGAGTGTAGTCGTACATAAATAACTTTAAGAAGTGATGGCTACAGATGGAATGCTTTTGATCAGAGGTCTTCTCGATCACACTTGACCTGTGGCTAAATAACAACACCTCGACACTACAGTCAGACCTACTGTCGTCAATCGTACTGCTGCGCCTGAGAACTCAGTGCTTGCACTGACCTCTGTTCCCTCAAGAATATTTTACACTACAGGCTTTGACTTACTTTGAATGTAAACTACATCATCGACCTGATTAGTATTGGTGTGGACTACTGCATCAAGGATGACCTAGGGTCAAACAAAAACCTACATAAAATTTAATCACGTTGGGAAAAATACAGCGTTTATTTTATCTCTCCATATACAGAAAAAGCCGGACAAATCTAATTAGTTTCCAACTCTTCTTCAAGTTTCATTTGAGAAAGTTTATACATCTTCAATTGACGGCGAGAATCATAGTAATATATCGTGTAAGTCAGTGGTTCTCAACCACTTTTTAGTTATGAATCCCTTTGCTTCCAATTTTACTCCACTGGACCCTAATAAACATTCGATGTTTAAAAAACTCCCATTATATTTTTATAATCAAATATTATTAGGAATTGTATTAAAAAAATTTGTGGTAGGTAGCTTGCTTATGAGCCACATGGTTCCGGGTTCAGTCCCACTGCGTGGCACCTTGGGCAAGTGTCTTCTACTATAGCCCCGGACCGACCAAAGCCTTGTGAGTGGATTTTGTAGACGGAAACTGAAAGAAGCCCGTCGTATATATGTATATATATATATATATGTGTGTGTGTGTGGTGTGTGTGTGTGTGTGTGTGTGTGTGTATGTGGGTGTATATGTTTGTGTGTCTGTGTTTGTCCCCCCAACATCGCTTGACAACCGATGCTGGTGTGCTTACGTCCCCGTAACTTAGCGGTTCGGCAAGAGAGACCGATAGAATAAGTACTAGACTTACAAACAATAAGTCCTGGAGTCGATTTGCTCGACTAAAAGCGGTGCTCCAGCATGGCCACAGTTAAATGACTGAAACAAGTAAAAGAGTAAAAGAGTATATTTTGTGCATTGTAGAGAAGTATAGCCAAAATATTTTTTTGCATAACAAAAGAAGCGCTGACAAAACGTAGAATAATTAATATTTTGTGTATATGTGTGCGTGCGCGCACGTGCATGTGTGCGCGTGTGTAGGCATTTGTGCACGGGTGTGTGTATAATTATTGTGATTGAGTTGTACAGTAATCCCTCCACTATCGCGGGGGTTACGTTCCAAAAACCTCCCGCGATAGGTGAAAATCCGCGAAGTAGAAACAGCACTGTACTGCATATTTATTATTAATATTATAATTTGTATATTCTTCTTATCTTTTTTCTTTTACTTGTTTCAGTCATTTGACTGCGGCCATGCTGGAGCACCGCCTCTAGTCGAGCAAATCAAGCCCAGAACTTATTCTTTGTAAGCCCAGTACTTATTCTATCGGTCTCTTTTGCCGAACCGCTAAGTGACGGAGACGTAAATACACCAGCATCGGTTGTCAAGCAATGCTAGGGGGACAAACACAGACACACAAACACTCACACACACACACACACACACACACACACATATATATATATATATATATATATATATAATATATATATATATATATATATATATATATATACATATATATATTTCAGTTTCCGTCTACCAAATCCACTCACAAGGCATTGGTCGGCCCAGGGCTATAGCAGAAGACACTTGCCCAAGATGCCACGCAGTGGGACTGAACCCGGAACCATGTGGTTGGTTAGCAAGCTACTTACCACACAGCCACTCCTGCAAGCTACTTACCACACAGCCACTCCTATATTTATTTTATTATAACTGCAAAACAAGACTACACGTTCGCCTGCAGAGTTTCGTTTTCCATACAGTATGTGCGATTCTTTGCTTAAGGTACACTACGTATTTTCTTTTGATATATTAAGTGTTATACTGAGCAGTACTGTACTGTATATTTATTTATCAATTTATTAGTTTTTAGTCGCGAAAATGCTTATTTTACCACACAAATAATAGAAATCTAAAAAAAAATATAAATACCTATCGGCCGCTGAAATCTGCGATATACTGGGGGGATCCGCGATATAAATTTACATATATTAGCCAGAAAAATCCGCGATGTACTGAGGGCGCGATAAGTGAACCGCGATATGGCGAGTGATTACTGTATTGTTAACCTACGCTATATGTGTGAGTGGGTGTATTTATGAAAATGCATACTTTGCGTGTGTGTGTGTGTGTGCGTATGCGTCAGTCATATTTATGTGTATGCGTTACATCGTAGAAGTGTGTGGGTGAGAGAAAGATCCTGTCTACTAATTAACTATAATGTAGGCGGGTAATTTAGAGGTTCTTCGGTGCGAACGGCTACCGAAAAGAGTGTCGGAAATATAGTAGTAGTAGTAGTAGTAGTAGTAGTAGTAGTAGTAGTACTGGTGGTGGTGATAGTACTAGTAGTAGTAGTGGTGGTGGTGGTGATAGTACTAGTAGTAGTAGTGGTGGTGGTGGTGATAGTAGTAGTAGTAGTAGTAGTGGTGGTGGTGATAGTACTAGTAGTAGTGGTGGTGGTGGTGGTGATAGTACTAGTAGTAGTGGTGGTAGTGGTGGTGGTAGTAGTAGTGGTGGTGGTGGTAGTGGTAGTAGTAGTAGTAGTAGTAGTAGTAGTAGTAGTAGTAGTAGTTACGGGAGTGGTAGTGTTGGTGGTCATAGCAATGACGGTAGTAATATTCTTCATAGTGATATTGACAGAAGTGATGGTGATGGTTGTGATCGTGGTTTAGTAGTGGTAGTTATAGTGATTGTGGTTCATTGTCGCGGTGATGATGATGATGATGATGATGATGATGATGATGATGATGATGACGATGATGATGATATTGATGGTAGTGAAAATGTTGTCGGTGTAAGCTGGTGGCGTTGACGTTGATCGTGTTTGTGTTAGAGTAAGCAGTGGTATTGGTGTTGGGGGTGTTAGTGATAATATTGGTGACGGAGTGTTATGGGTGGTGGTGGTGGTGGTGGTGGCGGTGGTGGTGTATTTAGGTATAGGGGTGAAAGGAGACCGTGGAAGTAAAGGGAGGATGCTTTATATAGTGAGCAGTAATATACTGTATACCCTAACTTTGCTGAAAGCTGTACTCCCCCCTGCCAAATTCCACCGTCATCTACCCTACTCCACCGTCACCCACCAACTCTAAGAGTACATGCAACCCCTTCCACCCTTTCCACCCATGTCACTTTGGACCTAACTCAGTAAAGTAGAACGTTCAGTCAGAGATGGCGCTTTGACTACAACGACACAAAATCAAAACCAGTAACAATGTCAACAACAACTACTAGCGCACCAATAATACAATCTGTAACAGTCTCCATGTGCCGAAACGACCAAGCTTTCCTCAATTTATATAGTATACTATTTAGGAAAAAGGCGAGACTCTGGATCTTGTAAAATTTCTTCCAACAACTTGAAGTTTTTTGAAATTTTCACCGGATTGTTTTCAAAAAAATGCATTTCTGATTTAATACACATGAGCTGGCAGAATCGTTAGCACGCTGGGCTAAGAGCTTAGTCGCATTTCGTCCGTCTTAAAACGTTCTGAGTTAAAATTCCGTCAAGGTCGAGTTTGCCTTTTATTTTTTTGCAGTCGATAAAAGAAGTACCAGATGTAATCGACTTACTCACTCCCCTGAAATTGCTGGACTTGTGCCAAAATTTGAAAGTAATAATACAGAGATTGCAAGCATTTAAAGTTAATTTCAACCAATCGCATGACAAGATGGTTGACATTTTGTCTGTGCTGGTTTCTATTGTCGTAAAGATTAGCAAACACGAAACATTTACGTGGCCTCTTAATCTGTTAGAAATAGCAGCCAAATCTTCCTTAAACTACACTATAGCGTCTAGAATAAAAAAGAACATAATATTTGTGATCTCTACTTGGGTCTGCATCAATCGAGGGAACAAAGGGTGCTTTAAGGAAGATTTGACTGCTATTTCTAGTAAACTGAGACGCAACGTAAAAGTTTTGAGTATGGTCTCTACTTGGGTCTGCATCAAGCGAGAGAACAAAGGGTGCTTTAAGGAAGATTTGACTGCTATTTCTAGCAGACTGAGACGCAACGTAAAAGTTTTGAGTGGGCTGAACTCCATTGCAATAGAGATCAGCAATTTACAATATGTCAACTATCTAGTCATACGACTGGTTAGAATTACGTGACTTAAATACTAGCAACTTCTGTTAATTTTTAGAAAAAAAATCAAAACGATTTTATCAACATGCAAAAACTACATCGGAATTACGTTTTTTGAAAATAATCCAATGAAATTTTTTAAAACTTCAAGAGGTTGAAAGGAATTAAACAAGTCTGACATATTTGATAATTTAGCCCGAGGTACGCAATATCCAAAGATACTGGAGCATATTGGTTTGTGCACTGGGAGCTGACCTTGGGCAGCAATACACACTTCAGCTGTGGTGGATGCTCTGTCGATTTCGTCGATAGCGATTCAGTTGTTATTATTCAGGAAATTAACATGCAAATAAATGGCTGAGTATTCCACAGACACGCATACCCCAAATCAGCGTGTCGGTGAGACACAAGGTTATGACATTTTTCATTACATGACAGATACAATACAGAGAGGAGGTGGAGAAAGACGGAAATCTTTACCCCACCACCACCACCACCACCACCGTCCCCCAGTACTGAACAGGTACATTATTTGTGTCGATGTTGAAAGAATGAAAGACACGATTCACTCGATGAAATTTGAACACAGAGCGTAGATAGCTAAAACAAATAACACAAGACAGTCTGTCTGACGCTTTACCGACTCTGCTAATTTGACACGTTAGCATCAACTAAAAACACTACAGCAGGAGGTACGACAATAACATCGTTAACAACAACATCGACAGCAATGAACGCACTAACACTAAGAGACGAAAATATCGGAATTTATAATAATAATTGTTTAAATTTTGGCACAAGAGATTAATCGGCTACATTTCTTAACTGGTACTTTAAGCGGGCGAAGTGCTTAGCGGTATTTCGTCTGCTGTTACGTTGTGAGTTCAAATTCCGCCGAGGTCAACTTCGTCTTTCATCCTTTCGGGGTCGATAAATTAAGTACCGTTACGCACTGGGGTCGATGTAATCGACTTAATCCGTTTGTCTGTCCTCTCTGTGTTTAGCCCCTTGTGGGTAGTAAAGAAATAGGTACTTTAAGCATTTTGTCCAAAGCACTAACGATTCTTTTCTACTCTAGGCAAAAAGCCCGAAATTTTGGGAGGGGGAGGGGCGAGTCAATTAGATCGACCAGAGTACGCAATTGGTACTTAATTTATCGACCCCAAAAGGATGAAAGGTAAAGTCGACCTCGGCGGAATTTGAACTCAGAACTTAGCGGCAGAAGAAATACCTATTTCTTTACAACCCACAAAGGGAGGACAAACAAAGACAGACAAACGGATTAAGTCGATAATATCGACCCCAGTACGTAACTGGTACTTAATTTAACGACCCCGAAAGGATGAAAGGCAAAGTCGACCTCGGCGGAATTTGAACTCAGAACGTAACGGCAGACGAAATACAGCTATGCATTTCGCCCGGCGTGCTTACGTTTCTGCCAGCTCGCCGCCTTAATGCGCTAACGATTCTGCCATCTCACAACAACTGCGTAGGCCAAATCATGTGTATAATAACGCAGAATGAATTCTCAGCATATATGTCCGTATATATCATATATATTGAAAAACTATTTTCCTAAAGTTCTCTAACACACATTTCAGCCATGTGGACCTATATTTCTAATGTCCGAAAGCTATTTAAAAAACAAAAATGTGCACGTGTGTTTGCACACATGTGCCTTTCTGCTAATTGAAAAGTAAGTTGAATAAAACGGAAGATAAGCAAAGAAGACAACGAAAAAAATATAGCGTCTAGAATCTTTTTTTTTTTAATGTATAAACTCTCCAGCGGATATAAATCTTTGTACTTGTAGTGTAAATAATCTTTCTCAATCTGCAAAACTTTTGTAACACTCTAACCAGCCTCAAGTTTTGTGAGAGGAGCCAAACTGCTTCTAATTTTAGCTTTAGTGCGTTTCCACGCATTTCGCTCGAGGTCAATCGGTCGTACCTTGCCATTCAACAATCATTTGCTGGCTCGTCGATTGTACAGAGACATTAAGTACGAATAAATAAGAGTGTAGATTGAAGAGGCCAAAGAGAAGTTATGCATTTCCGAAATTGCATGATTTTCAACGGTATTTAACAGGATGGAAGGCGGCGAGCTGGCAGAAACGTTAGCACGCCGGGCGAAAGGCTCAGCGGTATTTCGTCTGTCGCTGCGTTCTGAGTTCAAATTCCGCCGAGGTCGACTTTGCCTTTCATTCTTTCGGGGTCGATTAAGTAAGCACCAGTTACGCACTGGGGTCGATATAATCCACTTAATCCGTTTGTCTGTCCTTGTTTGTCCCTTCTGTGTTTAGCCCCTTGTGGGCAGTAAAGAAATACGTATTTCGTCTGGCATTATGTTCTGATTTCAAATTCTGCCGAGGTCGACTTTACCTTTCATCCTTTCGGGGTCGATAAATTAAGTACCAGTTACGCACTGGGATCGATGTAATCGACATAATCCGTTTGTCTGTCCTTGTTTGTCCCCTCTGTGTGTAGCCCCTTGTGGGTAGTAAAGAAATATGTATTTAACAGGATGAAAGATGACTAAGTATCGAGATATTTTCCATAGTTGGAAACTTTGCATTTTTTTCATGTGTTTCCTTAGTTTTCACAAACAAATTTGAATATTCAATGACTTTGTTAACTTTCTAATGTGTTTAGAGTCAGGTGGATGGAGGAAAGGTATCTGCATATCGGAAGCCCGGCTCGAAAGTTAGCTACAGAATGAAATCAACTAAAGGAACTCTAGATACTAGATGGTGGTGGTGAGCTGTATGACGAGTTAGTCTACCACGGCCAGGATTTGAACTTAGAATGCAGAAGGCCGGAAAAATAAAACAAGGAAACCGATCCAACGTTCTTACAGTTCTGCTAACGCTTTTGATTTTGACTGGTAAAAAATTAAAAGCAAAGTTTACCGCAGTGTGACTTGAACTCACAACGCAGCGTATTGGAACAAACGCCTTTAGACAGTCTAACCAATTTACTATAGCTGTATTACCGTCAACATCCATGAATGTCAATCGGACTACCACAGTCTTCAGTAGGGAAAAACGTCCTGAATCTAGTAAAACCATAAATCATTGTTTAATGAACGATGTGGGATAAAAATTATTTTTCTGTAATTTTTTTTTTAGTAACAACTTAGTGTAAAAACTGTTGAGCATGTTTGATATAAATATATTCTTTCTTTTATTCTTTTACTTCTTTCAGTCATTTGACTGGGGCCATGCTGGAGCACCACTTTTTAGTCGAAGAAATCTACCCCAGGACTTATTGTTTGTAAGCCTGGTACTTATTCTATGGGTGTCTTTTCCAAACCGCTAAGTTACGGGGGCGTACACTCATCAACATCGCTTGCCAAGCGTTGGGGTTGGGACAAATACAGACACAAACACACACACAGAAATATATACACATAAATATATACACATAAATATATACACATATGCACGATGGGCTTCTTTCAGTTTCCATCAACTAAATCCACCCACATGGCTTTGGTCTGCCCGGGGCTATAGTAGACGACACTTGCCCAAGTTGCCACGCAAGCTTCTTACCCCACGCAGCCACGTCTACGCCTATGTAAGCCACGACCATTTCAATATTTTATTTTTCCATTTACTAATAATCTAAAACTAAAACTTGTACGTCATATTTTCGCCGATTTTCACTATTTCAACTGCGTCATCTTTTCATACTTTCTAGAAAAGAACCATAGGTAAAGGACGAAATGCAAAAGTTTAAATTGTTTAGTTACCTTAATATTTTTGTCCAGTTTGTATCATGAATTGCATGGTATTTCAGAAATTTCTAAAGCTATAAATGGTTCGGTGATGCATGTAATCACAAAGATAAAAATGCGATCTTGTTTCTCAAAGTTTTGTTTATTTCTGAAAATTATTTGGATATATTCTGGGTGAACGACTAGAGATGCTACGAATGAAAGGTAAGTACAAAATGAAAAATAAATTTTACAGATGAAATCTGTTGTGCGAAATACGAAATGCAATAAAAATAAGTCAATAAAAGAACGCCTATAATCGTAGTGGCTATTTGCATTGACGCATTGCCCACATATCTATATATCGTCACACAGAGAAGATATGAACACAATTTTCCTCAGATATTGACAGCTATTATCAAATATATTGCCCCAATGACCATATACTTTACACTGTTTCTGAAATGGAAAAATCTTGCCGATACCCGATCTGCTAATAGCACATCTCGTCTCATTTTCTCGTTGCTTCTTATCAAAACTTCATCGACGCTGGAGAGAGAAAACTTAGTTCTGTTTGACTCTGCCTCACTAAATCATCTGCTTAACTCTTAAAACCAGTGACGGAGAGCATTCCAGCAGATGGAGATCTACTTTTCCGATCAATATAACATCCGAGGATCTCGTGTCTCATTAGACACAGGATATCAGAGAGCCGTTTGGCTCTAGGTAGTCGCATAGGGTTCTCAAAACAGATAAAGAGTGTGTACAACTAACACTATTTGTAAAGACGGACGAAATGCCACTAAGCATTTTATCCGGTGAGGTAATTTTTTCCGCCAGTTCGCCACCTTATTAATCCCTCCAATATTGAAACTAGGTTGCAATCTCTACTTATAGAAAACTGTCCTTAAACTGCACCTTAAATATAGGAAAACGTAATTTATTTTTGTTTCGCAGTTTTGCTTCACTATCTAGACTGGTGCTGTTTCAGCCCCGTGAGTCACGATTTAATTGCTGTACAATTGAGAAAATTTGTACTTTAACCATGGGAAGTAAACAACGGAGATGGACTGTCCCGCGCTGAAACTGCAGGAGTTTTTCAGAGGTTTAGCAAGCTCTTATTCTGAATCCACCGCAATTGCAGAAACCCTTCCGTATAATCAGCAGATATATCAGGGTAATAAGCATTTCACCCATTAGCCTATATGCTTCGACTGAGTGGGGCAGCGAAGGCTGAATTAGTCTTTGTGTGCGGAAGAGTTCCACCTGCGGTCTCTTCGGACGGAAACCCAACGAATCAAATATAATAAGCTTCAAAATATATCGATGTCATATCCTTTTCCATTTCTTTAACTCCTTTATTTTTTAATGTTCTGTTTTGTCTGATGTAATTGCTTTTAATTCGAGACTACTACTACTACTACTACTACTACTACTACTACTACTACTACTACCCTGGTTGGAGAGGTAGAGATATTAGCCATCTCAAACAGCTCTATCCACTCTCCCTTTCTGTATGTACTGCCTCTAGAATCAGTGCTGCAGAAGTTGGAGGTTTCGCGGCATCCCTGAAAACTAGGATGTAGTAAATCCGTTATTGCATGAGGCCAACGTCATCGTACTTGTGTTGGACACATCGAAATTATTGGTACTACTCTAAGAGATGATGGACCGTTCCATCACTTACATATCAGTGTGAAACATCTCTGCACACCATGGATCCACGTCCTCAAGGGAACGGATAAAAACAACTTTTCATAATTGAAGTTAGCACCATGTTACCGGCAGGTCTAAGTTCACGTTTTTTCTTCTATACATAAACATTTTCCTCAGTCCTAAAACCCTTTCTTATCTGTATGCTCCTGTCTTGCCTTATCCTCTTTTACTTAAATCTCGAAATCGCCCCCTTCTCAATCCTCCTGCTCTTCGCACTTTGTTTCTCCCCCTCTCTCGTACCACTTCCTCTTCACGTACGAGTCTCTTGTAGTTCTGGATTACATATCGGTTGCTATTAATCTTTCTAACTTTGAAAATGTAAAGCTCTGCTGACTTTTATTAATTTCGAAACGTTGAATTTTTCCTTTCCCACAGAGTCGTTGATGGATGCTGGAATTGTGGTTGCCACTTTGTTGGTGTTGGTATTTCTGCTGTTTTTCCTAATCCTTTCGTTGTTACAGCTTCTGCTGATATTGCTGTATGCTGTTGGGGTTGCGGCGTCGGCAGTGATGTAAGCCTTCTTTCTTTCACTTCTGTTTTGAGAACAGAAAGCTCTGAAGTGATCCTCTGCACTACCCCAGCGGCATTTTCATTTTCTGCCCTCAACTACAACATCAAATCAAATATCCATTTAGCAGGTGGATAAGGTTTGAGGTTTTTTACACTCCTGAGTTTATCTGAAAGAAGATTTCTGCTGTGGTCCCAGACCAAAATCCTTCTCCACTCGTTTTACATTCAAAAGTGTGTCACTTTCTTACAAAGAGGCACAGGCTAACAAATCGAGATTAGTTAGGTTGTTATATCAGTTAGGTTGAGGTTGAGATCAACAGAGAGCCTCACTCCAAACTAACTGCCTTGTCCTGGTGATATGACAGACATTTTCCCATATTTCTTTTAGGTCTCATTCACGCATCTCGGAAATTGTTGTTCCACTTATTGGCTTCTCTAAGTTCTTTTAGTGTCTTAATATACCACTCACTGTTCACGATACAGTCACATTCTAGAAAATCAAGAGGAATGACGCCTTTTTCATTCGATTCCACGACATAAATATATAGTTTGAGGTCTCCTCACAGAATAGCTAACCGGTTACTTTCCCAAACAATAGCAGCTGCATAAAGCTAGCACATTAGTGGACAACCAAATATACATATTTGTGCTTTTGAACACAGCGTAGATCAGAATAAATTTCAAAATTACAAATCCTAATGATGTGTGGCTGTGTATCAGTGTGTTAGTGTGTAAGTGTGTATGTGTGCGTGTAAGAGAGAGAGAGTGATTGTGTGCGTGTGGTATGTGAGTGTGTTGTGTGTAAGTGTGTGTGTTTGTTGTGTTGCGTGGTGTGTGTGTGTGTGTGTGTGTGTGTAGCATAAAGATGTGTCGCTCTGCAAAATGACAGGATGACTCCTAAAACAGACAACCAGTAGAAAGATATAACAGTCAAACATTTTGAAATAAAATATTGAACGACGGAAACTGCAGTTAATTTGTCTTTTTCGGTGTATTTATATTAAGTATGGTACACAGATGGTGATTTTATTTTTTATCTAATTCTGATCCTGTCGCACATAGTAGAGTTTTACGTAGTTGAGCGTCTAATTGTAACACCGGTGACTTTTTTCAGTCACTGTTTCTCTATACCAGTGACGATGGATTTTCTCTTAGCATTATGCTGGCAATGGGTACATGTTACCTACGAAGTTCAATGACGCAGAAATACGAATCTAGCATTTTTATCTCGATGATTTTAGCCTGTTGGCAATAAATATGTGTTTTTAAATGCAGTATGTCCATAGGAGATATCACCGGACGAATACGTAGTTCAGTTAGCTTTCCTTTACGCAATGCATGGTGCAGAGATAACTATATGTGTGTGTATGTTTGTGTACGTGTAAGTGCGTGTGTGTAAGTTTGTGTGAGAGTGTGCATGTATATATATATATGTGTGTGTGTGTGTGTGTGTGTATAATTGAAAACCAAGAGGAGAGTGGAGATTTATTCACATCCAAAACATTTTTATTAAAAAATTTTCTGTAGCATATATAACGATAACAAAACTAGCGTGATTTTACTGCAGCCACTGCACATTGCTCTTATGCAATTATGCATCCCATTTACTGCAATTTCATCAAGGGTCCATCATTTATGATTTTTTCAAAGTGAAATTATTCAAACAAGCTTTCTGCGTTGGTATTCAGTTGAAAGTGATAGCGTTACGCTTTAAATTGGATTGAATTCTGACCTTATAATCACCTCTGCTGGTATTACAGTTGAACTGTGGTTTTAGAATGTGTATTTATATTACAATTAATTGTAACTGTTTTGTTTACATTTTACTATATGGAGTACATTATTTATTCAGGAGTATTTCACTTATTTTAGATTTATATTTTCAATTAATATTATTGTTATTACTATTATAATTATATTCATTAGTATTATTTGTACAAATATCATTAATTATCACAATCATTATTTTAACGAAGATAATTGCTATAGATGGTAAGTTATGTTTATTTAAATCGTTTAAACGTATATTTTGCCCAGTATGGACAACTCATAACCTGTTCCTGTCTAGTGTTTATAAGAGTAATTTTAGATGTGAAAATTTGGTACATTTCTTCCACACAAAAATCACATCTATTATCGCCTATTCTATAAGGTTTTGCCGTACAAATTATTTCCCAAATAATCGAAAATACTTTGTTGCTATCTATTACTGCCCAAATCAGTTTACTAAGGCTAGTAGTATTCATTTTGTTACTAAACGAACGTAAATGACTGGTAATTCTCTGCTTAATATGACATGAGCTAGTTGCTATATAGAAGTATTCCCAATTATCTGAGGTAACCTTACATCTATATACGATATTTTTATACCTACAGTTTGAGTTAAGCGGACAAACACTGTTCATTGCACAATCACCTTTAATACTTCTACTACTATTAATATATATGTGTATGTATGTATGATGTATATATGCATAGATCATACATATGATTATATGATCATATGATCATATGATTATATATGTGTGTGTATGTGTGTGTGTGTGGTGCGTGCAATATATTTTAAGCGTACATAAATAAATCTGTAGATACATACAGACATACATATAATACACACACACATACATACATGCATACATACATACATGCATACATACATACATGCATACATACATACATACATCCATACATACATACATACATACATACATACATACATACATACATACACACAAGTAGCTGCTGTGGTAACTAGATATTCAGTCACCTGCAATTTTGTGACAGGCTTGACAAGTTGTCATTTTAAGGCACGGATTTTCAAGGTGATGGCCGCACGGATAACAGTTGGAGACATAAGAGCTACCGCAATAGACAATATGTATACATTCATGCGTATATATATATATATATATATATATATATATATATATATATACATATATACTCGTGTACATATGCACATTTAAATGTATATCTGTGTATATATGTGTGTGTATGTAAGTATATATACATACATACATACATATATATATATATTATATATATATATATATATATTATATATATATATACAGAGGGAGAGAAAGAGAGAAAGAAAGTTTTTAGCAGTAAGATTACAGGTAGGATGTTTTTTAGTAATAATAATTTACAGTTATGTTGTAAATCTAGCAATGTAATTTATTTAATTAAGTGTGAAGAATGTGGTGTACAGTATGTAGAGCAAACTACTTAGTAATTATATCAACGTCTCGATGGTCATAGAGAAGCATTTAAATTAGGTAGTAAACTGAAAATCTGCGAACACTTCAGAGAGCATAGCTTAGGGTTTAGAAACTAAAATTCAAATAATTGGTCAAATAAATAGCAGTGTGGATAATGTTAGACAGAAACTTTTAGAAGAAGAATGGTTTTGGACTAAGGTGTTATGTAGCATATACCCTCTAGGCCTTAATGATAAAATTTTAGGTGTAGGGAACATATCTAGTAATAATGATGCAGGAAGAATATATTTCTCACAACTAGTGGTTAGAAGGGAACGAAGCCATAGGATGTAGAATTAAGAATAGAAAGGATGTTTCATTGGTTTGGGCTAAACTTAATGAGTTATACATAAAGAAAGACTATTATGGTTGTTAGGTAATGTTAAGAGGCGCAATGGCCCAGTGGTTAGGGCAGCGGACTCGCGGTCATAGGATCTCGGTTTCGATTCCCAGACCGGGCGTTGTGAGTGTTTATTGAGCGAAAACACCTAAAGCTCCACAAGGCTCCGGCAGGGGATGGTGGTGATCCCTGCTGTACTCTTTCACCACAACTTTCTCTCACTCTTACTTCCTCTTTCTCTTGTACCTGTATTTCAAAGAGCCGACCTTGTCACTCTCTGTGTCACGCTGAATATCCCCGAGAACTGCCTTAAGGGTACACGTGTCTGTGGAGTGCTCAGCCACTTACATGTTAATTTCACGAGCAGGCTGTTTCGTTGATTCGGATCAACCGGAACCCTCGTCGTCGTAACCGACGGAGTGCTTCCACTAAGAGAACTTAAAGAAATAATGGATACACGCCATAGAGAGCTATCTGAAGTTAGTTATTTAGTGGATAGTTTTTGTAATCGGTTAACGAAAACAGATAAAGTGAAAGCCAATAATGTTAAAGATACGACACGTTAGTAACTGCATTGATGATGTTAATTCAGGTAATGTAATTAAAAATTTAAAGAAAAAAAAACAGAAACCTTTCGCCGGAAAATGTTATGCATGTAAATGTCAAAATTTGTTATAAGCTTGGTTAGAAGATAAGTAGTAGCTTAGTCTCGAAAGTTTTAAAGAAATATATCTAGGAGATTGTAAATGTAATAATTCGGAAGTTTGTTATAAAGAAATAGGACATGTTTATACAGGAAAGTTAGATATTATTAAAAATGAATTACTAAGGAAGATTATGAGCAAAGGGACAAAATATAGAGAATAGGGTAAAATTAGTAAATATAATTTAAAGAAAGTTATAGTAAAAGCCATTAATAATTTTATAGTTAAATTAAGTCTCAAATATAAAGTTAAATTCTATATACAAAGTTATACAGGAAAACGTTTATGAGATAGTTAATAATAAACTTACACTCGCAGTAGAACGATTGAGTGGTTTAGAAGTGCAAAAAAAAAGGATAAAAATATTCTCAAACTTTTTTGGATTCCTGAACTGTATAAATTTCCTTTTAAATGTAGATTCATAGCAGGGGCTAGTATTTGTACAAATAAACAGCTATCTGTATTGGTTACTGATGTAACCAGTAGTTAGAACATATTCTAAAAAATATTGTGCTAAAATTTATAACAGTTTGGGAATGAATTATTTTTGGAGTATTAGATCAACTAAGGAATTTCTGGATAAATGCAAGAAGATTATGAATATGTGTGTGTAGGATTTTCCAATGCTATATATAAACTTAAATCTTAAATGTGTAGAAGAAGGTAATTTTAGTATATTAGATATTATATTTAATAAAGGATATAAATATATATCTATAAAGAATGGTAAAGGTTTCTTATCTGATTGTTGTTATAAGGGATATATATATATATATATATATATATATATACGTGTGTATATATACATGTATATATATATGTGTATATATTTATATATGTATATGTATATATATATATAGATAGATAGATACATACATACATACATACATACATACATACATACATACATACATACATACATACATAATACATACATACATACATACATGCATGCATATATATATATATATACCACTGAGCATGCTGGTCAATAAGTAGAATCTTTGGAGCGTCGGATTGAACGCTTTGCGGTATTCGTTTCAATTCTTTGCGCTAGGGTTTCAAATACCACAAGTTCACCTCTGCTATTCATCTATCCCTGAATTGTACCAGTCTTAAAACACTCATTCTAGCTGAGAATTGCATTACATATCCACGTGTCAACAGAACACTCATCTGCTTACAAATTAATTATGCGCCTAAGAATTCAGTTAACCGAACAACTAAATAGTCATCGTCAAAAGCAGCGATAAGCAAACGCACACCCGTGCGCGCGCACTTGATTATTATCTTCTTATCAAAAGGACAAATGTTCAACCCTCGACTCCCCAGAGAAAATTTGAGAAGACAGCCGCGGTATCTGTCACAATGTAAGCTAGTGATAAACCACATGTAGCCATATAATGCAGATTACTTCAATGACCAGATCGAAATATTATCTATCTATCTATCTATCTATCTATCTATCTATCTATCTATCTATCTATCTATCTATCTATCTATCTATCTATCTATCTATCTATCTATCTATCTATTTGTCTGTCTGTCTGTCTGTCTGTCTATCGATCGATCGATCTACTTAAGGCAGCGAACTTCTAGAATGTTTATCGGCATGTTCCGACTTTACGTTTGGAGTTCAGGTGCTGCGGGTTCAACTTTGTTTTTCATTCTTTTGGTGAACCAGTGTAATACTGGTGTCGACTTAACCTCTCCCTAAAATTGCTGGCCTTGTGTTAAAATTTGAAACCTATCCATCTTTCTGTCTGTCTATCTATCTATCCATCTTTCTGTCTATCTATCTATCTATCTATCTATCTATCTATCTATCTATCTATCTATCTATCTATCTATCTATCTATCTATCTATCTATCTATCATCTTGGACATGTCGTTGGAACTAATATTCCGTGCCTGGATAAATTATCGCTAACAGGTAAAGCGTTCCTGAAGCACTTTCAGGTCAGGGATTTTTGGTAATTATCCAAATACCCTGGCCCGAAAGTTTTCTTGAATAGGTTGGTAAGTTGGTTCTCATCGAACCCCGGAGCCCCTCCTAAGGCGTCATGGTTTTTGTGCTCTACCAGCCTTCTATAGAATACAGAGGTGGTATTCCTGCTGCCGGCCTTGCTCATCTTGTGGATAAGTACAAGTGCTTGTCGACACTCCTTTTGCCATTCAGTCTGATTACGTCTTTTAATGAAACGGGGTTTAAATCGTTCCAAAGAGGATCGTCGCGGAAAGAATTCCTCAGCCAGCGGATTCCACACCTTATCACCCTCCAGGTAACGCCAGAGATGCCTCAGCCTCAACGCATCTCTGCGCATTATTAGCCAGGGCATCCCTAACCCACCCTATAGTGGTTCCTGGCAGCAAACGAAGCGCCTTACAAGTGGCTTTTCTCTCTTCCACAAAATGCGGAAAAGAGGGCGCTCCAACTTCTTTAGCCACAAATCGAGGCAAGGGACAACGGTTAGGCGGTAGGTGATGACATGCAATAAACACCTATACCACCTCAGCCGTTCCTTTCGAGGACACCATCCGCATAAGCAGAGACGATTTAAACCCGGTTTCATAAACAGAGACCGAAGTTTTAACAATTTTCAAGTCGGAGAAATCACTATTGTTTGCAAACAGGAGTTAAGTCCCCTTCTAGCGACGAGTAAGTTCTTGAGACTTATGTAGTTTTTCCTTCGAAGAAAAAAGTGTTTTGTTGATATATGGACAACACACACACACACACACACACACACATACACACACACACACACACACACACGCGAACATGTATGTGTATAAAAAGCATGTATGCAATAGGTGTACGTACGTACGTTTGTGTATATGTGTGTGTGTTGCCCATATATATATATATATGTATGTATGTATGTATGTATGTATAAACCAATTTCAACGGATTTCGCCCAAATTTGGCGTCGATGTTAGTTTGGTTTGAAATAAAGAACTTGATTAGCTTAATAATCCTAACTTAATCCCTGGCAAAGCCGGGTTATACTGCTAGTACTAACTATTCTGCCAGCTCGCCACCTTCTTTCAACGGATAATACCGGAAACAGTTTTGGAAACTATATCCTATAGTAAGGTAGTACATTGCGGATATTTTGAAGTAATTGTAGGTGATGCAAGTGATATATTCAACACTGATGTGGCACAATTGACATTCTATATCACAAAATATGTTTAGAGGAATCCGTATCTCGCTTATTGATCAAGTAATTACTGGCCATCTCCTGTTTCTGAGCAGCGCATGGGTATCCTTTCTCAGAAAGGTGTGAAGCATTTACCACAAATACACTCCTCCAATCAAATGTTGTTGGTTCCATCTAACTTGTCAGACATGTACTCGAGAAGTACATGCTGGTATGATGAGTGTATCTCTCCCAAATTTAATGTGTAACAGCTGTAAACGTTTATTCCTCACCAACACCCAATATGTTATTATTTTTACTGCTAGTACATATGTAATTTACTCATTCCTCTCTCTACAGTGGTGATGAACAAGTCTGACTACTCTGAAAAATTGGCAAGTCTTATAAGTGATGGTAGCTACAGCAAAGTAAAGAAAGATCCAACTCTGAAAACAGAGAAGTTGTCGCAGATCTTGATCAAAAACAAGGATTACTTTACACCAATGAAGTACATACAACTGACTCAACACTACAGTAAACTACAACACATGTACGGTCTCCCTAAGATTCATAAAGATGGTATTCCATTAAGACCTATAATGAGCTGTAGAGGTTCAGCATGTCATCCACTGAGTCGCTTCCTTGTGGATATAATCAGTCCATTAGCAGGAAAGTCAACATCGTACATGAAGAATTCCACCCACTTCACAGAATTGATCAAGAATACCTCCATTGAATCCAACCAGATGGTGAGTCTAGATGTGATAGATCTGTTCACTAAAGTCCCAACTGGTGAAGCACTATCGGTGATACACGAAAAACTAGCGACACACACCCATCTAAAAGAACGCACTAGTATATCAATGAAAAAACTTGATGGAAATGTTGACCTTCTGTGTAGAAACTATCTACTTCAGCATGGACGCTGATATATATCGACAAGAAGAATGTTTAGCTATGGGTTCGCCATTATCACCGATAATAGCCTATATATACATGGAATACTTTGAGAATTTGGCTTTAGAATCAACACCACTAATACCAACACTATGGCTACGATATGTTGATGACACCTTAATAATCTGGCCCCATCAGGAAGATATCCAAGTGCTGTTAGATCATGTGATCTCAATAAAGCCATCCATACAGTTCACAATGGAAAAGGAAAACGACAATCAGCTAGCATTCCTGGACATATTAATAACAGGCACCAAGTATGGATTCAGGACATCCGTATACCGCAAGCCGACCTCCACTGGACGATACCTCAACTTCAATTCCCACCATCCATACAGTGTAAAGAAAGGAATTGTTCAATGCCTAAGACATCGAGCAAGCAATATAAGTAGTGATCGTGATACCCACCACGAAGAAATGATCAAGCTCAGTAACAATCTATTAAGCAACAACTGTCCCAAATGCATACTCTCCACTCTAATTATGAAGAAAAGAGAGGATTAAACCGATAAACTGTCCACACTCTGCCTACCCCATGTGAAAGGCCTCTCCGAGAAGATGCAAAATACATGCGGGCCATATGACATCAAGACATTATTAAAAAAAAATAATACAACACTTCGCAAATATCTCCTTCGAGTAAAACCACCAATAGAAGAGAAAATGACCAAACCCTGTGTGTACTCCATCCCATGCAGCTGTGGTAGGTTATACAAAGGCGAAACATGGCACCTCCTCAAAATAAGGGTAGAGGAACATCGCAAAGCTGTGACACGGGGAGATGTTGATAAAACGGGTATAGCTGATCACGTATGGAAAAATGGGGACCACCTTCCCCTGTGGGGTGAAGTTAAAATAATTGACAGAGAACACCAATGGAAAATACGAAAACTAAAAGAAGCAACTCATATGCTAGGGCACAGCACCCTCCTAAGCAGACCGAGTGCAGATATGAATAGCATATGGGACCCGGTATTAAGCCCTAAAAAAATTCACTCCATAATTACCCACAGGAGTATGGCATAGTGGTTAAGAACGCGGGTTACTAACCCCAAGATTTCGCGTTCGATTCCAGGCAGTGACCTGATAATAAATAATAATAATAATAATAATAATAAATAATAATAATAATAATAATAATAATAATAATAATAATAATAATGATAATAACAATACCAGTGATCGTAGGAGCACTAGGAATGATCAAGAAGGGAACCGAAAATTATATGAGAATGATCCCTGGCTTACCATCCCTGCAAGAAGTGCAAAAAATTGTCTTAACTGGTACATCACACGTATTGAGAAGAGCATTGTTGATGTGAGAACTGTTGCTGCTCATGCATTTTAATTTAACTTTAAAAAAAAAAAAAAAAAATGAACGAACTACTGAGTTTGGTTTAATGGCCTACCAATATACACTATGAGTTTCTTTGCCCTAGGAGTCGGGAAGACACTCGGCAAGAAATGGAAGAAAATTTGAAAGAAGAAAAAAAAAGTAATAATAATAATAATAATAATGATGATGATAATGATAATAATAATAATGATGATATAATAATAATAATGATAATAATAATAATACTAATAATAATAATAATAATAATAATAATAATAATAATAATAATAATAATAATATAATAATAATAATAAGTGGCTCTCATGGCTTCTGATCTTAACTGATTGAAAGTGTTATCATGTACATTGTTTTGTTTTAGTATAAAAGATGGGCTACAGCAAATATTCTGCTCAATACAACAGATTTGCTTGTTAGTTGTTTGACCTTAACCAGTTGAGCATGTCCTTTAGTGGCTGACAATATGTGCATCTCTGATCATGAGCGGAAGTAGTGGGGGAGCATCATAACCATGTGTTGAGAGGGATTCTATGGAGTTTGAATAATTCACCTCTGGAGACATAGGTGTTTCGTTCAACATCCTTAAACAACCCTTATTCAGGGACCTTTTGAGCGGGATGGGTTACTCGACCGGAAGAAAATTGTAACTGGGTCCCACCTGCAAGTTCATATGCTGATTATCTTCATATGAGATCACCATGTCGCGCACATATGGTTGTGATGCATGTGCCTGGTGTACCCTTATCAGACGGGTAGTCATGATGGGTATACTGGGCTTCGTATATCTTACCCCAGTGTCACTTTGATGGCATGCACTGCTCTCTCACTCAATAATAATAATAATAATAATAATGATAATAATAATAATAATATAATAATAATAATAATAATAATAATAATAATAATAATAATAATAATAATAACAACAACAACAAGATCGAAAAATACCTTAGGAATGAGAACCCAGGTTGGAAATTTCCCCAAGACACCTGATGAAGGCTGGGGGGTATATCAGCCGAAATGTGTTAACAACAAACAAGATGAGGGCAAATATCCGTCAAATGTAAATAATGTAAATAATGTATACAATTCTTCATCTCTTAAATATAGAACTGTACTCTCTCTACTGTTCAGTAGCTGTTATCTGTGCGATGCACTGCAGCGTGCAAATGCTATTTAAACCGACACCTTTCGTACCGATTAGTTAGACTTGGCACTCTGGCTTGATGTATGTATGTATGTATGTATGTATGTATGTATGTATGTATGTATGTATGTATGTATGTATGTATGTATACATCTACGTATGTACCTACGTATGTATGTGTGTGTATATATATATATATATATATATATATATATATATATATATATATATACGTATTATGTACATAGGTATGTACGTATGTATGTGCAATGTGCGCATACATGTTGCATATGCTTACGTATATAAGTATATAGTATATATGTAAGTACGTGTTTATTCATATATGTATGTAAATACACGTATCTACTTCTAGGCGTGCGTATGATTCCTTTTTAATTAACAGGATTTCTCTGATAAGGAACAAGCTGGTAACAAAGCAACAATACTCCATAACTGGAATTTGGATAACTGAGACTATTAATGTTAGACGTCGAATAGCTTTTTGAGATTGCTACTGTGACATTTTCAAACATAACCGAACGCAAAAATAATTATTATTATAAGTACGATTTTATAATCATGATGGAAAACCCACAAGTGTCCAAGAATTTATCTCTAAACTTTCTTCTTATTGATTTTGGAAAAAAAAAAGCGAAAGCAACTGTAGAGTAGCTAACCTTTGTGACTATGTCGCTTCTCTCTTCTTTCCAATAAATATATAAGCCTTTTACGTTTGCTCTTGAAGAATGTTTCGAAAGGAATCTTCCATCAAAACTCCCTGTATTGATACAGGTGTATATAGTCAATGCTTCCCCAGGGGAGGCGCAATGGCCCAGTGGTTAGGGCAGCGGACTCGCGGTCGTAGGATCGCGGTTTCGATTCCCAGATCGGGCGTTGTGAGTGTTTATTGAGCGAAAACACCTAAAGCTCCACGAGGCTCCGGCAGGGGATGGTGGTGATCCCTGCTGTACTCTTTCACCACAACTTTCTCTCACTCTTACTTCCTGTTTCTGTTGTACCTGTATTTCAAAGGGCCGGCCTTGTCACTCTCTGTGTCACGCTGAATATCCCCGAGAACTACGTTAAGGGTACACGTGTCTGCGGAGTGCTCAGCCACTTACACGTTAATTTCACGAGCAGGCTGTTCCGTTGATCGGATCAACCGGAACCCTCGTCGTCGTAACCGACGGAGTGCTTCCATCCATAGTCAATGACAGGGATATTTCTCTGTATTTATCCCAGAGTAGACTTTCATGCAAATTGTATATTATTTTAGCAAAGAATCTTAAAGGCACTTTTGGACAGTAACTAAACACATGTTAAATATCTTCCACAGATAAGTGAGCTCATTGACATTTACGGTCGCATCAAGGGAACTTAAAGGTTTCACTGTCTTTTAATCATTAGATATTTCGTAACTGTCTCATGCTCTTGGACTGCAAAGATATAACCTTCGAAGGTTATGTGATGTAACGAACACGAATCCAAGAAGTCTACAGTTTTTGTTTATATTAGCATCATCCTCGAGTTTGCTAGAAATGTGTCCGTGCGTAACCTTTTTTTTTTTTTGTGGTATGCGAAGCTTTTATCTATCTATCTATCTATCTATCTATCTAATCTATCTATCTATCTATCTATCTATCTATCTATCTATCTATCTATCTATCTATCTATATATATATATATATATATATATTATATATATATATATATATATAATATATATATATATAATATATATATATATATTATATATATATATTATATATATATATATATATATATATATATATATATGCGTGTGTGTGTGTGTGTGTGTGTGTGTGTGTGGTGTGTGTGTGTGTTACACACTGCGTCCCACATTATTAGGCTAATCAACCTTCTCTCAATAAATAAATGTATATTCGTTTAAAACCAGTTGTTTTCCCATTGACTGTTCGCAACACCTATCTGCGCATAATCTGGTAAAATAAATCGGACATGCGCAGACGAAAACAAACGGCGGCCATTATTGTGTAGCAGCAACATTTCTGTTGTCCTAAATTTTTAAGCAAGTGCCCAATTTAATTGTCATTATGGATCAGAAGCGTGATCTTAGATCGAACGAGAAGTCTACCATCGTGCCAAAGCTTGGAAAAGGAAAAACAACTAATAGAAATATCAATAATACTGGGAAGAGATCGCCGAACAGTGAAGATATTTATGCAGTCTCCTATTTATGACCGATCGAGGGCAGTTAGGGGTAATTCGAGGGTTGATTCGAATCGTACTTTGTCACGTGTGATAAGGGAAGATGTGCGGAACCCATGTCTGACAAGTAGGGAAGTCTTCAAACGTTGTGGCAGTGAAGACGTATCGAAAACTATCAGGCGATCCCTCTTGAAGCAGGTAGTCATGAATATTAAACCTGTCTCAAGGATCCTCTGAAGGCTGTTCATAAGCAGAAGAAAATGAAATGGGCAGAAGAATACATAAAGATAGATTTATCAACAGTTCTATTCACTGACAAATGCCGTGCTACCCTCGACGGACCCGATGGCTGGAGCAAAGGTTGAGTATCAATCAGAAGGAACCGTCCTCATAATTTGACACGCCAGCAGGGGCGAGGTGTTTCTTGTTTTGGGCTGGCATCGTTGGTAGTATGATGGTCGGGCCATGGAAAATCCCAGATGGCATTAAGAGGACATCGAAAATATATGTTACCTTCTTAAAGGACAATTTCCAACCGTGGTTCAGAAAGCAAAAACTTTCATTCAAGAGAAAGCTGGTCTTTATGCAAAATTACGCCCCGCCTCATGCAGCGAAGGATTCTAAGGAATACCTGCAGCAAATAGGCTTCTCTGGAGCTCGTTTGATGGAGTGGCCGCCTTGTTTCTCTCACTTAAACCTGATTCAGGACCTGTGGAGAGTTCTGAAGAGACGCATTTACCAAGATGGACTGCAGTTGTCAAGTAAAGTTGCCCTCTGGAATGCTATTATAGATGCTGTTCAAAGCACGACACAAGAGGATATCATCACCTTGACAAATCCAGTGGATCAGTTGGGTAGGTAGGTAGGTAGGTAGGTAGGTAGGTAGGTAGGTAGGTAGGTAGGTAGGTATGCATTACAACCACACCAATTCAGGAAAAAAGATCGTTCTTGGCGATTCCAATGCACGAATTGGTAGAGACTATGAGACTATGAGCTTTTGATGAAGTTATCAGAGTTACACTGTGGAAAATCTGTGGAAAGGTCGGTACCCAACATTGCTTGTTAGTATGTTTAAGCGGTTGCGCCAAGACATGAAGGCTCGAATCATCTCTAAAGAAAAATTGTCTGACGAAGTTGACAATGGAGTAAAGCAAGGCGATATTCCCGCTGTCACACATTTCCTATTTTTTGCTGTTCTGCTTACGCAGGCGGTCCACGAAAGTAATAAGGGCATCTTCTTGCATTTCAGAACTACTGGAAGAGTCATCAATTTGAGAAGGTTCAATTTCAAGTCGGTAACTTATGAAACTTGGATCAGAGAACTCATTATTGCAGATGATGTTGACTTCCTGGCTCACACTGCGGATGTCATACAGTATAATTATGCTTTGTGCACAGCTTAAAATACTTCATATACACATAGATACTTTGTGCACAGCTTAAAATAAGTCTGAAAAATATACCAAGTTAATGTTCACACCTGCTCCAAGCGAACCGTATGTCGAACCAAATATCG
>NC_043003.1:72183259-72218259 GCF_006345805.1 Octopus sinensis | reverse complement strand
CATATATATATATATATATATATATATATATATATATATATAATATATATATATATATATATATGTCTGTGTGTGTATGTATGTCATGACATTATTCCTTTACTGGAGCAAATTTGGCTTACAACTATTTCAAATAGTCATTATAGGTACATTACTGATAGGTTTACTCAACTGGTCTATGTATAACACACACACACACACACACACACACACACACACACACATATATATATATAATATATATATATTATATATATATATATATATATATATATAATATATATATATATATATATATATATATACATATACATATACATATATACATATGTGTGTATGCATACGTCTTGCCGCAGATATAAGCATATTATTGGGTAAAAAATCCGTCGGCTACTCATAGGACCTGAACTCAAATCTCCTGTAAACTTGGCAGCCGTTCTTCCATTGTACCAATACTACCATTTGAAGTTCTCTTTCCATTTTAGAAATTTAATTCTTACCAATGAAATTAATAAGTTGTTGGTGTCATAAAAATTTATAAACTTGAAGAGAACCTGAAAGAATTCTTTTTTTGGAGCGCGGGATGTTGGCTGTTTGATTGACGAGTAGAAGCGAAGGTGGTGAGATGGCTGCATGGTTAAGAATGGCCGCTCAGCTATGCAGTTTATGAGTGAGAGAATTCTTCTGCATCAAATGTGATTTAGAAGTGGGAACATGGCTCTGTGTTTAAAGTGTGGAATTTATGACTGTGTGATTATGGTATGGATACATGGTTGGGTGGTTACGGCGCATTAACATGGCCGTTTTGATAAGGGGTTCGAGCCAAGCCTTTTGAGTGAAATTTGGTGAACGTTCGTTGAGTAAGTGGCCATGTTTCTTTGTTGTGATAAATTTAATTTATCGTTTAGTCTAATATCCTTGAACTCACCGGCAAGGAGTCCACTATGTTGCAGAGATGTAGTCTAGTTTTCGACTCTGAGGAGATCCTAGTTCATTTCACTTAGTCTCGAAACCCTGTTAAGGTTCGTGAATGATGCTCTTCTCGGAAACGGAAAACAATGTGTGAGTATACGACATGCTTTATAAGGCGGCCGGGTTTCTTTAATTACAATCTGTCTTGTGGTGTAAGTGGTAGAATATTTCATAGACTTGTGTACCTTTAACGTAATCCTCAGCTAGATTCAGTGTAAGATGTCTGTCCGTTTGATTTGTAGATATTATCCGTTCAACTCGGTTCTATTTATATAGGTTGGGCTGATTCAAGATTAAAGCAGAAGACACTTGCCCGACATACAACGAACTGGAATCCAGCGTAGGATTTCGTGACAACAACCTGAACTTCGTAGCTACTCGAGCACCTGCTCTATGAATTAACAAAAAATATCAGTTAAACTGAACTCATAATACAAAATCACACACGAACCAAAGAGTGTCCATGCAGTTGTTTGACTTGTAAGAAATAGCAGCTAAATCTGCCACTAATCGCACCATAATCGCATGTTAGAAAATGTATCCTAGATACATAATCAAAAGTAATAAAGGAGGTGTTCCAATCTGAAATATTTTTGAACGTAGGTCTACTCAGTGCCAGGCTAAATTGGAGTGACACAGCAACAATAACAACCAACAGCTTGATAATAACTGGATGAGGATATTACTCCTTTAATACTGGAAAAGAGACAAAAAAAAACAACTTCTATGTTGATTTATCATACTGAGGCAAACAAAAATTAGTCCTTCCACCGAATTAGGGAAATAGTAACAAAAATGATAGCTTACATAACATAGCTATATTGAATACCATCAGAAAAATATACTACTTCTTTTAATCTGGTATTATTAAATACCACACTGCAAAAATATTGCCTTATTCAATCCGGAACTGTTAAATGCCATTATACAGAAATACCTTATTTAATCTGGAGCTATTCAATACCACAATGAAGATAAATACCTATATTTAATCAGAAACTGTTAAACGCCATAACACAAAAATACTGCATCGTTTTATCAGCACTCCGTGGAGATACTACATCATTTAATATTTTTAGATTATATGGATATAGTGTATTACTAAATTAGGAACTATTAAACGACATAAAAACTGGAAAAAATGCAAAATCAATTCATAGCAAAACTGTTACCTACCAAACAATGATACTATCTAGTTATTTTGTTAGCAAGCAACAAAATATGGCCAGAAAAGAATAGTGAGGTGTTTTGGCCGTGAGATTGTGTGACGTTCATGCCTTCGGCTAAAAGTTCGGCTAAGCCATCTAACAAAATAGCATCATAGAATGAATATCTACAGTTATCATCTGACAAAATAGCAACACGGAACACACCCCGTCCCCTATCATAGTCTTTTGACACCTGATACCTACACCTGCCAAAGTCAATTACTATAACAAACACAATAAAAAAAAGATGACATTTTGGTGGGTGAGGTGTGTGAGTAAAGACTTCCCCCAACCCAAACACTTCCAGTCACCTGTGGTTTATAAATAGTGACACTCGCTTTTGTCGTTTTCTTTTTCTATTGGTTTTCTTTTAGCATGAATTTGACATTGCTTAAGAATGTATAATGGTTATAGGTTTAAATATTTCGACATTCATTCATATGCATGCGTGCGCACACTCGCACATGTATGTATGTGCCAATATATATATACATATATATATAATGTATATATATATATGTATATGTATATATATATATATATATATATATATATAGATATATATATATATATATATATATATACATATGTATGTATATATATATATATATACGTATATATATATATATATATATATATATATATATATATATATATATATATATATATATATATATACATACACACATATGTACATACGCACGAAAGATACTAATATATATACGTATGTGTGTATACATGTGTGTGCATAGATACAAATTCACACATAGATATATACACATACATACGGAGACATGTGTATGCTAATCTGTTTACAATCGTGCATCTGCATGTAGATACATTAAATTATATGCATACATACACTTATAATATTTATAAGTATGTTTGCGTACGTGCGTGCGTGCGTCTATGTATATGTATGTATGTATGTATGGATGGATGGATGGATGGATGGATGGATGGAAGGATGGATGGATGTATAGTATAAAATAATATAGAAGTGCGCTTGAAGGCATGACACGTAACTAAAGGTTTCAGCTCAGTAGAAAGTTCCACACGCCACTCCTATAGCATAAACCTGTCAGTGACATCGACCTATTAACTCGGTTCAATTTCTGATATGTTCCACGGAGTGATCGTACTGTATTGCTGTTATTGCTTTAATCTTTCTAATAGTTATTGTTGTAAATACTGTTGTTGTTAGCATTGGGTCAGCATCGCCTCATAGTTATTTTTTTCCTCCTTTCTTCTCTCTTCAGTAGATATAAGTGTGTAATTGCGAGTGCGTGTTTGTATGTAACAAACTGAATATGTTCAGAGGGCGAGGAATCTCCCCCACTCTCCTTGCTTCTCTCTAGTTTCTGCACATTCTGTCACTCTATTCTGCCATACCAAGGCCGTTTGTGTTGTATAGCTGGAATATATTATAGTGATTTTTTTTCTAATGATAATTTCACTAAAATTTTGGTACAAGCGCGGAGGTGAGCCGATTGTACGATGATATATGCCTACTTGTTTTGCACAAAAAGGGAAATAATTCTAAACCTTTTTTTATGTTTTCCTTTTTCTTTTTTTTTTTTTTTCACTATCCCAATTTTTAAACCTGCCTGCGTCTCAATTTTTCTCGTGATTTCTCTTGTTCTATTGTACTGATTCGTACCTTGTACAGGCCATGTGCCCCAGAGCTTGAAGATTACTTCGAAACACTAGAAGTGTTTTAAAGCCCAGCTAGATAATATTTTCAATGTATGAAACTATCAGCAGCTCATAAGTACATACTGTGTACATTAAAAAAAGAAACTTACCTCTCACCAGGTAGAGTACTATTTTGTTGATCTTACCTTAACGGAAAAGTAAACTTGGCTTAGTAGTTAGGGTGTTGCACTAACGTTTTCAAGATCGGGCGTTACCTTGTGCTCTTGAACAAGACACTTCATTTCACGTTGCTCTGCGACCATATCATTAATTTACATATGGTACGAAGTGCATCTGTACAGGTAATGTTAATTTGATGGAGGGAGTGAACTTATGTGAACACAAACATTTGATCAGTGTAAACAAATTGTGTGGTTGTTCAGCGAGAAATCACAGCTGAACAACCACACAGTTGGTTTGTTTATAGTGATCAAATATTTGTATTCACATAAGGTCACTGCCCCATCAAATCGACATTACCTGGACAGGTATATATATATATATACATATATTTAATCATGCCAAGGTCCTGTTTGCATCCAAGTTCTCCGGTCTATACCAGTGTTCAGTGCAAAACTAAATACGTTAGTTTTACATTGATGTATATTGGTATTTAAAATTTTTATGAATGAGAAAAAGAAAATGGGGAAGTTGACATATAGACATCAGTTTATTCAAAGATATTCAAAACAATATAATAGGAAATTCTTATCCCTACAACCGTTTCCATGTTCAATTAATTCAATCAGAGAAATTAAATCAAATTAAATTAAATTAAAAATTTCATATTGAAACTGGTTAATTGAGTATTTCCAGAAAGGAGTTATATTCAGACGAGTTGGTCGATTCTTGATAGACTCACATGTGTGCGTTTTGGTAATATTGGTAATTTTCGTATTTAAAAAAACCGTCATGAGTATATATATATATATATATATATATATATATATATATATATATATATAATATATATATATATATATATATATATATATATATAAACAAATATGTATGATAAAGTTGTGCGCGTTCGTTTTTAATACATATTAGTTCTTATTGGTGCAGATTGACATTTTGAATAGATGGACAGAGTGTATAGTAGATTGATTTCATGATGTGAGAACAACTTTGCCCAAGTTTCCTGACTCTCATGAGGCTCCAAAGATCTTTCTATCTGAAGTACATGGAGTCATCAAAATGATGAATAAAAATAAAGCTGCTAGGTCAGACGGAATTGTCATTAAAATGATAAAAGTATTAGAGGCATATAGAGTTAGAAAACTGACAGATGTTTTTAACAAGATCTGTGATGATGGGAAGTTTCCAGAAGAGCTGAGTAAATCCATCTTTATTACACTTCCGAAGAAATCGGGAGTGGTAGACTGCGGAAAACATCGCCCGATTACTCTCTTGAGTCACGCTACAAAGAATTATCTGAGAATTTTACTTCTGCGGAAAGAGGTAGAATAACACCTGAAATTGGAATCCTATTTTCGCATTGAAAATGATAACGGAGCGGGAGATGGAGATGCAAAAAGTCTTCATGTGTTTCATAGATTACACAAAGGCCTTCAACGAAGTGAGACATGACATGTTATTTGAAGAACACTGTATACACATAACTGTATATATGTATATATACGACTGGCTTCTTTCAGTTTCTATCAACCAAATTCACTCACAAGGTTTTGTTCGACACGGGCTATAGTAGAAGACAGTTGCCCAAGAGGGCTGAACCCGGAAACACGTGGTTGGGAAGCATGCTTCTTAACACACAGCCACGCTGCGCCTATATATACGTGTGTGTGAAAGTATGTGTGTGTGTGTATGTGTGTGTATGTGTGTGCGCGCGCATACTTATGTGTGAGTTTTAATAAATATTGCGACTATGTTCAAGTTTTATATTTCTATTTTAGGTTTTTCATATCTTCTATTTATATTGGTTTGAAACAATAAAGTTCCTAAATTCATATCCGACGCTTCCAGATGTTCATAATCTCATTTTCGAGAAAGAATATATTTGTTGTCTACATTGTTCTTTTATATACTGAATGAATTTGTGTAGACTTTTCTACCAAAGGTTGGTTTTTATCGTTCCCACCATGCAGCTGCCGCCATGTGTTGATTTATTTGTAGCGGTCAAGTTTTAACTGTTAGGTTTATATTTCTATTTCAAATAGCCATATGTTAATTTTTTAATGTGTGTATTTGATGTTTAATTTTAGCATCGTTGTGCATTATGAGGATGGTTTCATACCTAATTTACAAGTTGGGACTGGAATTTTATAAAGTATTTAAGTAGTTTTCTCTGGTATTTTCCCAGCTAATTTTCTTTTGTGGTATGCGGAGTAATCTTATGTTCCATGTTGCAAGTGCTTGGTATGTATTTTCTTTCTCTTTTCTCGAGTGCACTGTGTGTGGACGAGAATAAAAATGCTCTTCTAAGGAGTGATTTACCCTCTGATATCTTATGGGCATTCACTGTCTCTGTGTAGGTATATGCATTTGCTTGAGTATTTGGTGTATAATGACCTAATATATCTGTTATTTCGATCTGTATGTCTCAGTTGTACTATTTTGGATGTCAAATTTTAGTACAGAGTTGTTTTCTAAATCTTCCTTTAGTCTCTCAACTACCTTAAGTTTATACATTACAACAAGTAAATCGCCTAAATATCCGAAATATATTATTTCTTTACGTTTTGGTACTATCATGTCTTTGGTACTATTGTTTTGTGGCGGAGAAAGTAGAAAGCTTCAAACGCTGATCTTTGGGGAAAACACGTATCTACTACTACTTTTTATATAAATCAAACTTATAGGCAGCAAAAAAGCACTCCCATTGTGCAAAAGTATTTTTTAATAATTTTACTAGTATCGAAAGTGTCTATTTTACGTTAGCTAAAATAAATATTTCTATCGCTTCTGCTACTGAGACACGGAGAAAAAATCTTTCTACATCTAATTTGAAGTTGCATAAAACAAAGGCTATACTCATAGTATATATATACATAGATACATACATACATACATACATACATACATACATACATACATACATACATACAAACATACATACATACATACATACATACATACATACATACATACATACATACATACATACATGTATACATACATACATACATACATACATACATACATACATACATACATACATACATTCAAAATGTGACCGCGTGTGTACCGTTGGCGATTTTTTTCCTCTGTCTTCCCTTCTCGGGATCTTTCCTTCTATGTTTCCGACGAAGAGCTCCGCTCGAAACGTTAAACCCTCCTTCTTTCCTTCTTTCCTGAGCGTCCAATAATACTATATTTGTTCCACGTCCTCGCGTTGTTGTGTTTTTTTGTGCTTTCTTGTTTGGATTAACTTTATATATATATATATATATATATATATATATATATATAGGGAGAGTTTACGAAAAAACAAAAGACGAAGACAGGTGGTGTACAAAACAAACAGATTTATTAGTAAAACGCTCAAGAATATATATGTACATATGCGAACTTAGTGCAGCGAATCCATTTAGTTAGGAGACAACAAGGATACTGTAATACTGTAATTCATCCAAAGGGCTCAAATTATTATCAATGTTGATCCTGCAAATTAATGAAGGCATCGCCAAAGAACTTCAACTGTGTGACTGAACTTAGACTATTACAGCTGGGGTGCATAAGGACAATTGATACCAGTGGCACATAGGAGAGGCTAGTTTATGACTACGAAAACACTAAAAAGTCGAAAGAAAGCCCCTCGCAAACATGACAAGCTTTGATTCTTCTCTAATGAGTTAAACTTCGAATAACCATATGTCTAATCGAGAAATGACAGATAGTTCTGTGCAGATCTTTCTAATGTCCCAGAGTAAGGTGTGCTAATTTCCAGCAGTTATTGTGGTTTTAGAAGTGTTGTGTAATGATGTTCGCGTCATGCTAACTCACATCATTCTACAGGGTCTTCGAATTAATGCTGCCGGTTAAGTTTAGGGCCTGGAAACAGTTATTAAGCCCTAAGAGGAAATATGCAGTGAAAGTTCATACATGTTTCAATAAAATTCAGCACATCACAGAACCCAAGAACTTTTACGACAATGTTACAAAAAAATGTTTGTGCGCATGTGTGTGTGTGTGTTTGTGTGTGTGTGTGTGTGTGTGTGTGTGTGTGTGTGTGTGTGTGTGTGTGTGTGTGTGCGTGCGTGCGTAGGTATCCTGAATATTTGTTTTCATCCTTTCGGGTCCGTCTTTACATTCTGAGTTCAAATGCCGCTGGGGTTGACGTTGCTTTTCATCCTTTCAAGGGTCGATAAAATAAGTACCAGCTGAACAATGGGGTTGATGTAATCGACGAGCCCCCTTTTCAGAAATTCTCAGGCTTTCTCCCTATAGTAGAAAGGATTATTACTATTATTTCATTTTCACACAACATATTACAATGTTGGAAAAAGTCCCTAACATCAAGCTACAAGAAGTAACCTTAGATGCCAAGAACCTCCCTAAATATCCTAGCTGCTCCTAATAATACTGTTTTCTGGAGCGGCCCAAAGTAGGTTTAATGCCTATTTCCTCTATCCATCTCTTCAGATCTTTAGGCATACTTCTTAATACACTTTAACTAGAGGAATATATTTTATCCACACTTCATAGCCTTTTTAGCTCAATAGCTATTCCTAGTATTTTGCTATTTTCTCTATACCTCTCATATTGACTTTCTCATCATTTGGGACTGCAAAGTCAATTTCCTGGCACATTCTATTCTTTTTCTCTACTACTACAAGGCCTTATAACTTCTATTTGTCAGTCTGAATGTTAAAATTCCACAATATCTCATATTTCTTACTTTAGAGCACTTTACTAGCTTCATGCTCATACCACTTATCAGTATAGTTAAATTTTAATTTGTAATCTTTCTGAGGCAGCACACTACATTCACCAACTATATGAGTTACACTTTCTTCCTTTGATTTATATAACCTTCATTGGGAATCCACCCGATTTTTGTGTATCTTGGCTTTTATACACTTAATCCTCAATGCCTGATCTTGTGCTGCTGCTAACAAACTTTCTGTCTCCCTTTTCAGCCTTCCTTTCTGCAGCTAAAACATGCCTTATTTTTACTTTTTGGAAATCTACCATGCAAAGCCTTCTCTTGCCAATAAGGTAATGTTGCTTCTTTTTTCTGGTTTTTAACTATCTTTGCTTTTTTTATTTCCCTATCTCCAATAAAATTCTTAATAAAGTTTCCTTACTACTATTATTATTTACGACGTCGCACTGTATCCAATATCATGATATTGTTGGTTGAATATATTGTGATTTGTACAGTCTATCAAATTACAAGAAGGAACTTAGACACGCAATATGCGTGCATTTCCAAGCAATGCCGATTTTTGCAAAACACCTAGATTGTAGTTTCCTGATGTTTTTTTCATGTTGGGTCGTATGGAACCCAAGGCTCCGATGACTACAGGGACAAACTTTATGTTTGATTCTTGCACCTCCCACATCTTAGCGATCTCAATTCTCAGATCTCCATAATTACCAAACTTTGTCCTTTCATGATAATATGCTGATCTCCTAGCCGTGCTACGTCGATTATTAAGCATTCTTGTTTGTCCCTCCTAAAGATTACTATATCAGGCCTTCGGTGCTCTAACACCTTGTCTGTCTAGAAATCAAAGTCCCAGAGGATTTTTGTCTTCCCCTTCTCGTTCATTATCTTTTCCGGTGTATGTTGGTACCAAGTACCTATTACCTCGTATCCATACTTCCTGCATAATAGCCAGTGAAAGTTTTGGTTTAACTTGTCGTGTCTGCGCTTGTACTCTTTCTGCGCGAAACTTTCAAAAGCACTAACAATGTGAGTCACGCTTTCGACCCTCTTCCCACACATTCTGCAGAGGTTCGCTTCACTTGTGTGATGTATCCCTTTTCACTGAGTTAGTATTCAATGCCTGATCCTTGGCAGCGATGATTAGGCATTCTGTCTTCCTTGTCAGGTCATCCTTGCTGCGCCATCTCCATGATGCTTCCTGGTCTTTTAAGTTTATTATTATTATTATTATTATTATTATTATTATTATTATTATTATTATTATTATTATTATTATTATTTTTATTATTATTATTATTATTATTATTATTATTATTATTATTATTATTATTATATTATTATTATTATTGCACAGTTTCTAACGATGGAGATGTACTACAATGTCAGCTGTTCACTACCAGTGAAATAAGGTAACCCCTCTTACTTTTCGAGCACATTACGGAGTATTCGAGCGGTTTCAAGCAGTGCAGTTTTTTGCAAGTGCTCTACCCTTATTGCAGCCCCTATTTCTTCCACGTACTTCTCAAGATTTTTTCTCACTGTACCCATGGCTCCGACAACTATTAGTACTACTGCTACCTTTTTCATCGACCACAATTCCTTAACTTCCCAAGCTAACCTGTTATATCTCTCAAATTTTTTATCTTCCTTATCGCATATCTTGTCAGCTAGGCATGCTATATCTATGATCCAGCATAGTTTGTTTTCTTTCTCAATTAAGACTATGTCCGGCTTCCTATTCTCTATCTCATGGTCGCACTGAATCATAAAATACCATAGGATCTCTACATTTCTATTTTTGACGATGCCTTCAGGTTTGTGGTCGTACTAATTTTTTGCTCTGTCAAGTCCATACTTGCTGCAGAGTGTCCAATGGACAAGCCTGGCTATATTATCGTGGCGTCTCTTATATTCCTTCTGTGCTATTGACGTACATTAGCTGGTAATATGCCATACGGTTTCACCGTTTTGTCCACATATTCTGCACTTGTCACTTTTTGTCCACAGATTCTGTACTTATCACTTTATTATCATTATTATTATTATTATTATTATTATTATTATTATTATTATTATTATTATTATTATTATTATTATTCAGTAGTTTTATTTTTATAGTGTGCTTTCACTTCACTACCGAGCGCAGCTCTGTGTGCCTTGGGTATGTGCTGTGATTTGTTGTGATGCTCTGATGGTTATTGTATGGAAAGTGTTCTGCGTAGGATGTGTGCAGTGCCTAGTAGTGCAATTTTCTGTATGTTATATTTGTTTGTAAGTCCTGGTGTTTTTGTTATGTATTTGTCTGAATATTTTTTTATCATGCCTAATGCACCTACTATGATAGGAATTGTTTCTGTTTTCAGGTTCCACATTCTAGTTACCTCTATTTCCATGTCTTATTATTATTATTATTATCATTATTATTATTATTATTATTATTATTATTATTATTACTATTATTATTATTATTATTATTATTATTATTATTATTATTATTATTATTATTGTGTCGTTGCTGTTTTTGTTATTTACTTTTAATCTGCATGTTTGTTGCAATCATTTGCCGAGACACACCCAGCGTCAAAAGGAGATGTTACAACATGACTGAAAACATGGGGAGCAGATGTGACAGGGACAGTAGTGAAATATCTTCATGTAATACAACACATACATTTAAACTGATAGAAATTTTCTAAGGATATGGGCAGTACTTGTCAACACGATCTTTTGGATTTCTCTGAATCACGGTTCTCCTGGGATGTCGTCCAAATGTTTCTCACATCCTGTTTTTTAACATACCCAGCGCACTTACAATAACAGTAACAGTTCTTGCTTTAAGATGCCACATCTTATTTAATTTTCCAGACTCTTATATTTACTTAATTTGTCAAATTCCAATACAGATATAGTTTTATCAGTGCGAACACTTACATCTATTAGACTACAAGTACTTTCTTCCCTGTCTTTAATATTTATGTCTGATTGATTAACCTGAAGCGTTCTGTCGGTGTTGACTGGAAAATCTCAAAGGATAGCGACATTTTTACCTTCAATGACTAACTCAGGATGATGTTCAAACCAGTAAACAGGAGTGCTGATTTTGTAGGGTGTTAATGGAATTACTCATTTATATTTTACCTTTAGATTAGTTTAGATTTTTTTGGCCTGTTCATGATCATAACTGGTTTCCTTGTTTCAATAGCATAAGTAATCTCTATGGAGAAATCCTATAAAATCCGCTATTTATCATTCACTATCACATCCTCTTAGTCGTATTCATACCGATTTCCCATAATTTCGGAACCACATATTTATCTAACAACCCAATGCCGGCGCTTATATTTTTTTACCTCTTACCTTTTACTTCCTTCAGTGGTTAGTCTGCGGCCATGCTGGGGCAGCACCATGCAGAATTTTTATTCAAATGAATCATTCCCAGTACTTACTTTTTGTTAAGTCTGGTACTTATTCTATCGGACTTTATTACCGAAACACTACGTTACGAGGATATAAACACACCAACACCGGTGGTGGAAGGACAAACACAAATACAAACACACATACACACACACACACACACACACACACACACACACACACATAGGCAAATCGAAAATAAAAAACAAACAACAGTCAAAAGAACGTACACAATAAATGTATTAGGTTGACGCTCATTTTAAGATGGAAAAAAGGGCGATGTGACATTTCGAGCATGGCTCTTCGTCAGAAAGAATGGAGAAGAAAAATCCGGAAAGAATGAAAAAAAGTCCAAGAAAAGCACGAGTGTAGTTACATGACTGAAGTGACCGGAGATGAAGACAGATAGAGAAAATGCTTTTTAAAGACAGAAAAGCAAAAAAGTGGTCAGTGTGTGTTTTATCAATGTTTGTCTCTGTTTGACTCGTTCGAGTGGTTTGTTCCTGAGCAGCTATACTCAATGATTTATTTTCTCGTTTCAGGTTTTCATCTGTCAGCCACAAGCAGTGTTCTTCATTTCCAACATCAATAGTTGTTTCATGAATTGACCACAGAGTCCTTTGTCTTTCTAGCTGTTTATACAGCCGTTCCAGTTTTTGTTCTTGAATTTTCTCACTATTTCGCTAATTTCTTCGATATTTCTAGCCGTAGATAATATTCTTTCCTCTCTATTGACAACATAGTTTTCCGAGACTCAAAACTGCAGCAATAATAGCGTCTTCTGCATTTAACAAATCTCTGCCTTCTTCCCTTCTTGGTAAGTAGAGCCTGTCGATATTACTTTTAGGGTTTTGTGCGTTATGCACTGTGAGCAACATCTTAGTTGTTATGATTGTTCTTCTTCCTCTTCTTTTCCTGCTGCTCCTCCTCCTCCAACTTCAACCCGCCTTCTCCCTCCACTACATACGGTACTATGCTTCTTAAACAGTCTTCACATTCCTCTTCCAACTCACTAAATCTTATTTCTCTACTCAACTATGTTCCTCCATCTCACCTACTGCCCCGTCCTCCATTTCACATACGTACGTACCACCACCACCACCACCACCACCATCACCACCACCACCAACACCACCACCAACACCACCACCAACACCAACACCACCACCAGCACCGCCGCCGCCGTCGCCACATCTACCGCATTTCTACACCTACTTACATCCTTCCTTCTATCTTTTCCCTCCTGCATTCTTCTCCAAGCCACAAACAGCATTATTAAAAACCATTTTATCGCTCCTTCTTACCTTCATTCTCTCTTTCTTTCATTCCTTTCTATCTTTTATGTACATCTTTCTTCTCTTCTCCCTCTTGACCTGTTTCGTTTTTTCTTCCTAGTGTACTTAAATCAAAATATACCTGTACACACACACACATACATATGTATATATATATATATATATATATATATATATATATATATGTGTGTGTGTGTGTGTATGTGTGTGTGTGTGTGTGTGTGTGTGTGTGTGTGTGTGTATGTATGTATGTATGTATATAGTAGAATAATAAAGAGAAAGATCTTGGTACAGTATTATACTTTTGAAAGAATGAGTAGCGATGGCTTTTCGAGGGGATAATTTTTATTTTAATCTTAATAATAATGTTTACAGTGAGTTACTCTGATATGAGTTTCAAGTTTCTCGTAACAGTTTTCAAACTCTTTTCTTTATTGCCCATAAGGGGCCAACATAGAGAGGACAACACAATGAATGTGGAGAAATAATCGGATGGCGATGAGTAATATATAATAATAATAATAATAATAATAATAATAATAATAATAATAATAATAATAATAATAATAATAATAATAATAATAATAATAATCTTGTACAAATGTAAAGCAAAAGTCATGCATATAATAATAATAAAAATATTTACAATAAATAATCAGATAATGTAATATGAATAAATGTCATAATAATGAAAGGTAGAACGTCGCCAATCGACCCCACGTTCGGTTTAACTTTTCAATTTTACAATTTTTCTTTTCTAAAGAATATCTCTTCTCTAAAACAAATTTTCAACGTCTATTCCGTAGTGATACAATTTGGCATGACTTACGTATGACGGAAATTCAGTTACATCCAGTTTCACATGGCCCATCTTATATCATCCGTGTAATCTTGTAGCTGCCCCATATGCGTGGGGTTTGTATGATACATGTCCAAGACCTTGGAAGAAGGTCACAGTAAAAAGTGTTAACCCACTTCACATCACTCCACTTATCCAATTCGTTTCTCAGTTCCTTGTTTTCCTTATTGAACAAAATAAAACGTATTATTATTTGTTTCCAGGGTCGGAGCAGTTTGGGGTTCGTGGATGTGTGTGTGAGTTTCTTTATCGTCAGGTGGGGAAGGGAGCGGATCGGTGAGTGCAGGGAGAGGGTGGGGCAAAGAGGGTTTGGTGGGAGTTTGGTGGGGGCCTGTCTCTTCGTTTACTTTTTGGTTTCTTCTACGCTTTTACCTTTTTCCTACCGTTTTCCATTCTTCACTTGTTGTTCCTACTTCAACCTTCTTGTTGACTTCTGTTGGCAGCGGAGGTGCAGCTTCCGAGCTTTTGAGATTCTCTGCAGGTGGTAGTGGGGGACAGTTTTACCTAATGTGGCCCTTTTGGACACATTTGTAGCAACGTGGGACCCTACCTTCCACTTTCACCCTTAATATAAAGTCATCTATGGAAACAGTTTCAATAAGTAATTCTAGGGGTTCTTGGAAAGCCTGAATCAATATCTCCAGGCTTGGCCCTTACCAATTTTTGCACGGCGTATACGTTGCTTGTAGGACAGTGATTTTATTCTCTACTCCTAGCAGGATTGCGTCCACGACCCAAGCTACATCAATTTCCGGGGGAATATCATCTATCCTTACCCTAGAAACACGTTTTCCAAGGTAAACGGGTAGAAGCCCCCACTTTTCCGTTTTCATTGGTATCGCAGAGTGCAGTCTGGCGGTGGCTGCATCTCGGAAGTGCACCTCCATGGTTCCAAATTTACGTGCCTTGTTGAGGTATGTCACCTCCTTCCATATTGGTTGCAGTGCCTTTTCAATCAGGACAACCTCCATTATACAGATTTTCCTCTCTTTTACAGAGTAAGGTCTATAATAGATGACTTTTCACGTTCATACTGCAATTTTCCTGGGTGAGTTGGTGGGGGAGGACAACTAATATTTTGTCCCGCCCTCGTTAAAATTTCTTTATACGTACCAATGTCATTTAAGTTGATTTCTCCTATTTGTGGTTTCGTCGCTCCTGCAAAATTCCATGTGTTTCCCTTCTCCTTCTTTTCCCCAGCATCCAGCGATCTCACGAGTTTCTCTTCCGAAGAAGTGTACTCTGATCAGCTTAAACTTCCACAGTTTTTCATTACTCACCAAACGACTGCTACACGCATCCACAACACCTTCTCGAAAAACGAAAGAAGAGTTCTACAAAAACAATTTAACAACGGTACAAAGAATTCAACAGCAGAAGCAAAAACACGTCAGAGAACTCTGATAGCCGTTTTCAAAGAACAATCTCTAATTCGAGCCTACTCTAAGCTACTAAGAACGCGTGTGGCAACTTGAAGATCCACCCACCACACGCGATAGACTGGCGGTTGCACGGGTGCGAAAGCTACGGTGTTATCCTCATTCCGTAAACGGTGGCTTTTAACGAGTGGAGAGCTGAACCATCCTGGGGTACAGAGGATTCGCAATCTAGACTAGGGTATGAAAGTTTACCACACCATAGTGGGTTACACCATGGTTCCTCTGCTTTGTGGCAGAAGTAGGAAGAAAGAGTGAGAGAAAGTTGTGGTGAAAGAGTACAGTGGTGTTCACCACCCCTCCCCGCCGGAGCCTCGTGGAGCTTAGGTGTTTTTGCTCAATAAACACTCACAATGCCCGGTCTTGGAATCGAAACCGCGTTCTTACGACCGCGAGTCCGCTGCCGATAAGAATTTGAGGTGGGACCGATGTGAGATTTTTGTTTCTTACATCGGGTTGACAGCGACCCAATGTCATATTCACATCAAGGTGACATTGGTCCGATATGAAAATGAGGGTGGGCTGATGTATGGTTGTGCAACTTGAGAAGTCCCAATATCGGCCTGAGCTGATCTGGCTCCGAAATACATTCAAGGAAGGGGTAATTAATGTATGATTAATCATTTTTACTGGTTCGACATCGGCCACACTTTATGTTCCCCATAGCATTCTACCAGATCCCTGGCATGAATTGCTCTGATTCCAGCCTTACCCACCCAGCGATTGAAAATAAATATGTAATATTGTTTTAATTTTACAGCCAATGAGGACTACCCACTGCTAAACAGAAACAATATTAAACTTATTTTGAATATTTAAGTGTATGAACATCAGCTTTAAGGCATGTGTATGGGACTATCTGAAAAACCATGAAGAAACCGCCAGAAAAAAAAATGAACAACTCATTTTTCTTTGCAAGCATTTATTTTATAAACTATAACTTTGTAAAATGGCTATTTACAACACAGGAAAAATAAATCACAACATATAAAAGTTAGTAAAAATAAAGGAAGTGTGTCAAGGCCAACGGGAAGCGGTATTTCCTAGGGCTAAATAGCTGTAGCATTCTTCCCTTTCATGGGACTGTCACATTAAGTTGACAACATACCATCACTATTTATATTTTATTTTAATTTTGTTATTCTTTATACTTTTGTATTTTTTATATTCTTTTCCCTTTTGTGTATATTTTTTTGTATGTATACCTGTAAGAAAAATCTTTTGCTATTTAAGCAACTAGTAAAACATGCATTTTTTAAGTTTGAAAACCGCTACGAGAAGCTTGAAATTCATATCAGAGGAACTCACTGTAAGCATTATTAAGATTAAAATAAAAAGTTATCCCCTCAAAAAAAGCGATCTCTACGTATTCTTACAATTTATGAATGTGTGTTTGTGTGTGTGGTATATTTATTATTTCTATTTACATCATATGTGTATGTATACATGTAAAGAAAGAAAGAGACAGGGGGAGAGAGAGGTAGAGTAAGAAAAGGAGACAGATTGAACTCAACTCAAGAAATTACTCAAAAGAATGGATGCATACGAAGTTGACTTAAGATTCGTGATTTCAATACATTAACAGCCCGATCAATAGCTTCAGTGTGTCAGAAGATTATTTAAAACTTTAACGAGAACTGGACGAAAGCAAAGGATTTGGGCAGGAAGAAATTGAAGCAGCCTGTTTACAATATCACTAAAGACAACAATTATATAAGTGCATGCGAAAAGAATACTGTGCGACAAACGTTAACAAAAATTATACGGATTTATTTTTTTTAAATAGTAATGAAGTGTTTATGTTAGTTTCCTGTTGTATATATCGAATCTTTCGATGAAATTGAATCATTTAAAAGTATTTCTGTGAATTTTCTACGTTTACAATGAACCTCACACAACCTCTTTTACCATAGCCATCAGACAAAGGAACCTACTTTCCTGTCTTGTGAAAGGCCTGAAGTTCATCACGATGAACCACATCCGCCCCACACATGACAGTGGCTGTTCGATAAAACATCACAAATCAGCAATGACCATACTCTGCATGGAAAACGGCTTTGTGCCTGGTGTGCAGCACATGACAATTGTGTTTATCACAAACGGACAGAGTTTCGATCCGAAAGTCCTCCAGAACAGGCAAGTCAGTTTTCTTTTGTCCACACCCTGTGTTTTATTAGATAACGCTGTCACTCTTTCCGGGCATTAACCGTCTGTAAACTGTTAAAAAAATCCATTGATTTCATTGCCAGACTGGTAGAGGGCGGTGACTGCCTGAAGACATTTCAGATGTTAAGCGCCCATTCACGGTTTTTGCTTCAACCAGGACTACAGCTCTGTCAAAGAAACATGTCTCAGAAACATGTACCTCACTAATAGTGCTCATACCCGTTCACCTTCTTCGAACCTCTTGAGTTTTAGAGCGACAGCCCATCAGGCATGCCTCACTCGCCATACTGAAGGTACTAAAGACAAATGACCCGCTTGACCAGCGAAATGCGTCCCTTCCACACGAAGTTGAATAACAGACGCCCAAACATCATCAGGCGGTAAAAACTAACGGAGACAATGTAGGTAATTACCACCTGTTATTTCTGGGCAAAACTAGCCGCCTGGCTTGTTATTCTTTCCCAGTTCGCTAAATCTGAATACCAGTGTGGAATCAGATCCTGAGCAGTTTAACCAGTCCGTCGTTCCAGTGTTCCAGTCAAATTACAAGTAACAATAGTGGGCGCTGTCGAAATCCTTCGACTGATCCAAACTGATCAGGATCCAGCTCACTTCTAGCCCTCTATATGATGTATCGCACAAGATCTAGGTTGCTGTCGAAGAGTCTTGTATCACACACATCTCTGCTTCGCTAACCAGACCACTCAGAGCGATTACCGAACTTTTCGCAAATACACTAGCCAAAATCTTAAACTCTGTGTTTATGAGTCAAAAATTGCTTTTTGGCCTACTTTATAACTTTCTTAGTAGCGTTAGCACTCTACGGCTCACAACATTAGAAACTTTTTCATTTTGCTATCAATTGCGGTAGCTGTATTGCCAAGAACTCACAAATTATATCTGACATGAATTCGTAATCCTCAGAGGATCTTTTACAATTACTCACATCTCCCGTTTTTCAACTGCCGTTATCGGTTTCTCGCAGCACCTTGCGTCTTCCGCCGAATCTTTGCAAGTCACTACCACCTCCGATCTATTGCTTTCTCAGAAAAGATGAGCAAAGTATTGTCAGAAAACCTTTTACTTCTGCTCGGTACTGAGTAGCATGAGCCCATATCGGTCCGTCAAAGCTCTAATTGTCTTTCTGTTGGCACGTCGCACCATCATAACATTGACTAGTCTGACAACATTGACCAGTCTGGCAGTAATAGATGTGTTCTTGTTGGGTCTGCTGTTACTGCTGTTTTTGTTGATGTTGTAGTTTAAATTGTTCATATTATTGATGTTGCTTTTATCACTACTGTTGATGGTATTATTGTTATGATTCCTGTTGTTGATCTTCCCTTAAATATCAATGAGTTGATTCGAAGCAGGCAAAAATAATCTTTCCTTGTTCTGACTTAATCTGTCGTTGCTATTGATACTAACACTGCTGCCTGTAAAAAGTCAACGCTTGACAAACTCATCTCTCCACCTCTCTCAATCTTTCTTTCAATTAAACTCGTTTTCACTTATGTGTTACATTCCTCACCCACTAAATATTTACAAGTATCCATGTTTTCTTTTTCAAGATGCCGACAATCTTATAACTATAAATTCGAAAACACACGAACACCACCGAATGGTGGGAAATGAGCTAATTGTAAAAACTAAACAAAAGAAATTAGGTTCAATCTCTATACAGCAGACAAACTGTTTTGGCTAAAACACATCCAAATTTGAGGTAAAAGATTTCCCGGAACACCAATGGAAAATGCCTCTCCAATAATTTTCTCCGACTCACAGGTCTATACTTAGAGTGATGTCATCCACTCTTGCCATTTTCGCCACATTTACGTTTACGGACCTTTCAATAAAATAACATGAGGACAGCACCTCTTTCCACTATCAGTGTTGGAACTTTCACCGACTACAGTACCCGACTGACAGAGGACTGTGAGCTCTTGAGGACAATCTAGGTGCCAGGCACCCTTCTTCGGTTTATACTTGATCCACGCTGCAGAAGAGTGAGTCTGACAAACAGCGACTACACCTGTTTACCGTCAAGGAAGCACTGGAGGTGTCGTAGCCTCAGTGCATGTCTGTTCATCAGTAGCTACTGCATGCCTAGTCCTCAGCAGGTGTGGACAACAAATGGAGAACCTGACTAGTGGAATGCGTCCTTTCCATAGAAATCGGAAGAGTATGCGCTCCAGTTTGGTTAGATATAAACTGGAGCAAGGCGTGACGGCCAGGCAGTGATATATAACGGAATATAGGCATTTGCCACCTCTGCCTGACTTTTAAGAGACAACATTCTCTCGGCCCATCTCTGGGTGAGATTAACTCCCACCCTGTTTGTTACCTTGTACCAATTCTTCACCACCAGATCTGGAAACCAAACCAGGATCCAAGTAATTAAACCGCTCCCTCTGATAAGTAACCATTCACCAAAACTACCGAGTAGATGGCGGTGTACATTGCGGCAATTCAGCAACGGAAAAACGGTTCCGAAACGGGCCGCCATGAGAACAGCCGCCAGGTATAGGCGATTAAATCTATTGAACGCTTTAGATTGATCCAAATTGATCAGGGTCCCATTTATGCCAGCGTCTTTACTGCAAGAGTTGGAAGTTGTCCTGAATAGATCTGTTTTCGATGGCGCATGTTTGCTCATCTCCAATCAGTTCCTCGACAAGCGTCAATCTCCTCGCTATCACCTTGGCCAAAATTTTGAAATTTCTCTCCAGCAACGCTATGAGTGTAAACAAATTCTATTTGATTCTTCTATTTGTCTCCTTTTACAGCAGTGCCACTGCTCCTCGACTCATAGAACTATGAATTCCCCCGTTCTGCAGCCGATTGCAGTAGATGTTTTCTAAGAGGCCACTAAACAAGTGTGACATATAAAAGTAAAGCTTGTAGGGCAGATTATCCAAACCAAAACATTGTCCACCCACGCAACCCTTCTTTGCATTCTGTATCCACGGCTGTTACCAATTACCAATTTCTTTGCAACACTCCGCCTCCCTTGCCGAGAGTTGTGGCATGCCGTCGAGGTTGGCACTGAAGTGCATTCTGCGTTTCGGACTACCATTCGTCCCAAACAGTTGAGCGAAGTGCTGCTGAAATGCTGCACACATCTGTTTGTGATCGAGTAACATGCCCCCAATTTTTCTCCACTAAAGACTGAATTATGACTTTGTTGCCACGTTGTGGCTCTTCCACTCAGGCCCATGGAGCAGCTTTCGTTCCTTCGTTTCTTAGAGTACGAGCCGTAGCTCTGATAATGTATCCTTCGTGTTTAGCTCTGACAAATTGGTCCCCGGCCAATCTTGCTGGTGCATGTCGGTTGGGATGCCTTTCCTAAATTTCTAAGTTACCCTTTCTTCTATTGCTAATGCCTTACAAAACCTTATATATTTTACTCCAATTGACCTTTTTAGGGCAAACCATTACTTGTTGTTGACGACTGATCCCATCAACGCACGCTTGACTACTTTTCTAATCCGTTCTCTATAAGCTTAGCACGACTGATCCCATCAACGCACGCTTGACTACTTTTCTAATCCGTTCTCTATAAGCTTAGCATGCGTTCAGCTTCTAGCAACCGAGTCGCTGCCTACGAAGTCTATGTGAGTCGACCGTGCAGATTACAAGTCTGTGGTCTGCATAGCTAACGATTTTAAAAAGTAGACAACTTAAGCTCTCCTTATCTACTGGCCTACAGACTACTGTTTTTATATGTCCGATGCGGTTCGTCCATGAGCACACTAGTCAAACAGGTGAAAACGTCTGAGGAGATTTGCGAGCATATTGCACGTCCTCTTCTAATAGCTAACCCCACACAATCTCAACTTGCGTTCAAGACGGTGTTCATGTCACCACTTAGCACTAAAAGTCGAGACGTCTCCAGGAAAACCTCCAGACGACTGGCTGTTTTGCCCCTGTCGGAGCATAAAAAGCCACCAGTCTGAAAGCACCCCATCGCTACTGTTCACATCCAGGACTACCAACTTACCTTTTCAATCCAGGAAGGTAACCCTTAACTTGAAATCCAGATCCTTCCGGAACAACACCCTAGTTCTATTCCCCATTCCTGGAGAGAAGTAAATCTCGTCTCACCGAAAGCAGGCATGAAATCTTGTCAAATAGAATGTTTGGTCTCACTGATAGCCATCACATCTATACTTAGTGATCGAAGGTCATTGAATAGGTGGGCTTGTTTACAAAGTGATCCCGGGTCGCGGGCATTTGTACTTTCTATTCTGAACAAGACCATATTTGAGAAAGAGGAGAGTGAAGTGACTCACTGTATTTCTGTGGAGGAACAGGTATTCAGTCCTTCTGGTTATTGTGAATATCTCCAAAAGCATTTCTTTGTAGGGTCTTTTGTTTATGGCCCCAACGGAAAAACTCCCATCCCCTTAGGATATTTTACTTTCAGTTGTAAGTTTCATGAGTTGCTTTTATATTTTTTATGCGAATAAGGGATTACAATATATTCATTTAATGTCATAGCTGTGTATTTTTAACATCTTTTATTAAGTTCTTCCTGTATGTGTCTATGACCGTGTAATTGATGATGCCTTGGGAGTGCTGTTCATGTTATTGGTATCGATTGCTATGTGTTTTCATTTGTTGAGGTGTTTGTATTGTTGGAGATGTTTGTTGTTGTATTGGTGCAGAGTTTGTCGGCATGTGATGATTTGTTTGTTTCTGTGTCACCTTTTCTAATTTATTTGTTTTTAGTCTTGTATCGCGCTTTTAATATTGTAATTTTTTTTCTTTTTGACGTGGCGCTGGCAATGTTCTTGCAAGAGTTTTGTTGCATTGTATTGACATGTTTCTCTTTTGCTGTTCCTGTGATTTTGATAGCGGTGCTGAAATTTTTAACAGTGGAAAATTAGCTTCATATTTTCCCTCCGCTATCTTACGTTTTTAAAACAAAAATGAAGAGGCGTGTTTGCTAAACAAACTCCAATTTAGCCCCTAAGGGCTTCAGTGAAAGAACACTAACCACCTGAAAGGTCTTAGTTTATCTACAAAACGATAACAAATGTTCAAAATATTACTTTGTGTAATAATAGAAATGATAACAAACTTACGGAAGCAATCTGCAATACGTGTCGATAGGCGAACAAACAACATAATAAGAAGAACAACAACAAGAATATTATGGTATTAACAAATAATCTTTGGTGATAATAAAAACAGTACAACGAAAAATATTGAAAATAGTAAAATAGTAAAATAGTAAAATTTAAGAAAAGGCAAACAATGAAAAATTAAATAAAACATTTTATATAAAAAAATAACAATAACAACAACAATAACTATCTAAAGACAGGCGCTAATTATATTTGCAAATTATATTGTTCGCTTTCCAGACATTTTTACATTACTGCATGTACTTTATATGCACTTTCTGACAAGTTGTGGTGCACCTGAGCACTGTATACAATAATTTCATTATTATTATTATTATTATTATTATTATTATTATTATTATTATTATTATTATTATTATTATTATTTTATGTCTCTAATCAAAGACACAAAACTAGGTTTCGATAAGTGATTCGGAAGTGAAAGGTAAATCACAAATTAATGCACTTACCAAAATATAAGATTTGTACAGTTACTAGTAGAATAAATAACATAAAAGCAATGTTCAGAAACGAAAGAAGTAAAAGGGAAAGAGAGAACGAGGGGCAGGGGCTTTGTAGAATTTGACTAATCTAGTGTACGACTGGTAAACTCAAATCTGGCAGAAATTGAATTGAATATTAAAAGAGGTAATTAATGACCATATTGCAATTTATCTGGCGTTCTAAAATATCAGTCATTTCCCGCCCTTGTACTAATAATGATAACCGTTTAAAATTTCAGCAAAAGGTCAGCAAATTTTTAGGCCAGAGTAAAGTAAAATTACTTCAACCCATTGCTCAACTGGCACTCATTTTATGGACACCGAACAATAATAATAATAATAATAATAATAATAATAATAATAATAATAATAATAATAATAATAATAATAATAATAATGATAATGATGATGATGATAATAATAATAATAATAATAATAATAATAATAATAATAATAATAATAATAATAATAATAATACAGCAAATATTCTGCTCAATACCACAGATTTGCTTGTCCGTTGTTTTACCTTAACCAGTTGAGCATGCCCCTTAGTGGCTGACAATATGTGCATCTCTGATCACGAGCAGAAGTAGTGGGAGAGCATCATAGCCATGTGTTGAGAGGGATTCTTTGAGGTTTGGATAATTCACCTCTGGAAACATAGGTGTTTCGTTCAACATCCTTAATCAACCCTTATTCAGAGATCTTTTGAGCGGGATGGGCTACTCGACCGGAAGAAAATTCTAACTGGGTCTCACCTGCAAGGTCATGTGCTGTTTATCTTGATATGAGATCACCATGTCGCGCACATATGGTTGTGATACATGTGCCTAGTTTGTCCAACATAATTATGTTGGCAACCAGCGCATGTGAGAACGTAGATAAGGTTCTCGGAGGAACAGGAGAAGTTAGTCTTGATTTTAAACTTCGTACCTTGTTTGAAGGTAAATTCAGAGCCTTCAAGTAGAAAGGGGCAGGTACCACAGTTTGAGCGTGCACATTTTTTTACCTTATCTACGTTCTCACATGCGCTGGTTGCCAACATAATTATGTTGGACAAACGAGTCTCCCGTTACGTAAACGAGTAACGGTGCATAAAGAACAAATAAATCTCCCGGAATACCGACAAATTCCACTGAGTGACCACTTAGACTCATGTGCTAAAGACTTAAACCCCAAATTCTATATATTCCCCTTCTACCAATGTAAAGACGGGATCACCACACAGGAGAGAATTAACAAGGAGAATCTCTTTATTGAAAAATTCCAAACACAACTTAATATGCAAACTCCTCGTTGATCAAACTTCCTTTCTCTACCTCACTCTTCATGGATGGACTAACACAAATATATAAAGATACCATGCATTCATCACTTCAAGCTAAAACTTATATTCTTTAAATATCATTTTTACTATTGTTGTTATTACTATCATTTTTATTATAAATGATATGACAATTTGAAATGCAATTGTCTATGCAGATTTATATTATTAGAAAATAATATAAATAAAGTGTTAAAATCTGAAAGTTAAGTTAACAAGCAATTATATAAAAAAGATAATGCAAATGAAGCTAAAATGATAGTTTTATAATTTGGGTTTTATTGAAGAACTCAAAAGAGTTGTCTCCCCTTACTCACAACACAGGAACTGAAGAACCAGGACCACAATTACTACTACTTCCTGTCCTGCAACATGCTGAATTTAACAACACAACACATCACATGCTCTTAATCCCTTTGGATCTTAACACCTCAAGGTAATTTTTTGGTAAACAACCATAAAACTCAAGATACACAACGAACTCACAATGTATCGGAGAACTTATTTTTTAATTTTTGTACATTTTTATCATTATTCTTTTACAAAAAACAATGCAATTTTCTTTTTTTCCCCTTTCTAATTTTTAAAATAACTTCTTAAAACATAAATATTCTTGACAAGTCATACAATGACGAAAACTGGTTGAATAAATATATATTTATATATTTTATCATTTTCTCATTTTATTAAAATTTTCTTTCATTTGAGCATTCTGCATTTTAAAAAAAATTTTTCCTTACTTATATATATATATATATATATATATATGTATGTATGTATGTATGTATGTATGTATGTATGTATGTATGTATGTATGTATGTATGTATGTATGTATGTATGTATGTATGTATGTATGTATATATGTATGTATGTATATATATATACATACATACATACATATATATATATATGTATACATACATGCATACATATATGTATGTATATATATATATATATATATATATATGCGCGTGTGTGTGTATGTATGTGTTTCCATGCGACTGTATTTAAGAACCGGTTTTGGTTTGTTTACGTCCTCATATTATAACGGTTCAGAGCAATAAAGATCATAGAATAACTACTAGGGCAAATTTGCTCGACTAAAACCTTTCAAGGCGGGTTTCCTGCATGTCTGTAGACTTCACTAAGTTAAAAGTAATAAGATAAGCACAAGGCCAGATGTATGCGAGAAGAGAGTCGACAATTACATCGACCTAGTACTTGAATGGTACCTATTTTACCAATAAAAGACAACTACTTCACTTCGTGGCAACTGAATCCGGAACGCAAATCCGGATGAAATGCCGCTACATATTTTGTCTAGCTTGTGAACGATTCTGCAAGATCACTTCCTTGATGATATTATTATTATTAGTTATGAGTTTTTCTGCTTCTTTCAAATTTGCTTCCATTTCTTGCCGAGTGTCTTCCCGACTCCTAGGGCAAAGAAACTCATAGTATACATTGGCAGGCCATTAGACTAAACTCACTAGTTCGTTCATTTTTTTTTTTATAGAAATAAAGTTAAATTAAAATACATGGGTAGTAATAGTTCTCACATCGATAATGCTCTTCTCAATACGTGTGATGTACCGGTTAAGACAATCTTTTGCACTTCTTGCAGGGATGGTAAGCCAGAGATCATTCTCATATAATTTTCGGTTCCCTTCTTGATCATTCCTAGTGCTCCTACGATCACTGGTATTGTAACCGCCTTGAGATGCCACATTTTCTCAATTTCAATGAGCAGGTCTTTATATTTTCTGAGCTTGTCAAATTCTTTCGCCGAGATATTATGGTCACAGGGGATGCTCATATCGATCAATAAGCAAGCTTTATTGTTTTGGTCTTTCACAACAATATCCGGTTTATTGGCTTTGATGGTTTGGTCTGTATGTACTGGAAAGTCCCACAGAATCGTTACATTTTCTCCTTCAGTTACAGCTTCAGGGTGGTGATTATACCAATTGTCGGCAGTTTTGGTATTGTAATGCTGACTTATTAGCCAGTGTAGATATTGGCCAACTCTGTCATGTCTTAATTTATACTCCACTGGTGCTAAGACTTTACATCCAGAGATTAGGTGGTCCACTGTTTCAATCATGTCGTTGCAGAATCGGCATTTTGGGTCTGCTCCATTTTTCATCACATTGGCCTGGTAGTTCCGGGTTAATAGGCTTTGATCTTGAGCAGCCAGGATGAAACCTTCGCTCTCTGCTTTTAGCCCTGAGCTCCGTAGCCACTGATGGGTTTGCTTCTGGTCAACATCAGCTTGTTTGCTACGGGCCACATATTTGCCGTGCAGAGGTTTCTCCTCCCACCTATCAGCCAATTGCTCGTGCGCTTTTTTCGTTACCATTATTTTCACCTTCTTTGCAACAATAGTTGCCTACTTCCCTCGGGTTGTTCAGTTTGGGTATCCTGCACGAGATCAATAGCAAATTTTTTGCTTTCCTTTATGATAGAATGAAGCTTCTTTCGTCTCTCGTTATTTTCCACGAGCTTTAGCATCCAGTCATTCGATATTTCGAGATATTTGGCCAGTCCAATTCTGGTTGTTTTGTAAGCTTGTTCAAATTGGATCAGGCCTCGACCTCCTTGGGCTCTGGGAAGGTAAAGGCGATCTACATCTGCCTTTGGGTGGTGCATCCTATTACAACTCAGCAACTTGCGTATGTTCCTATCTATTTTGTTTACTTCACTCATATTCCAGTTCAACACATTGTAGCTATAAGTAACAACTGGAACTGCTAAGGAATTTATAGCTAACACCTTGTTACGTGCATTTAGTTCAGATTTCATGACTGCTCGAACTCTCCTATAACATTCCTTCCTAATCTTCTCTTTGATGCTTGCATGCTGAATACCAGAGCCTTCATTTATCCCTAAATATTTGTAGGTTTGTTCTTGCTCAAGCTCTCTTATGACTGTGTCAACATCTAACACGACTGAATTTGTGGTCTTCACTTTCCCTTTCTGGAAAGTACCCTTGGAACACTTCTCAAGCCCAAACTCTATCCCGATGTCATCACTGAATGCTTTCACAGTGCGCAATAGGCCTTCAAGTTCATTATCGTCTTTACCATAGAGTTATAAGTCATCCATATAAAATAGATGGCTTATTTTTTTATTGACAATTTTATACCCATACCCTGTTCTGTTTAATTCATTTGTAAGGGGTATTAGGGCTATGCAGAATATTAGAGGTGAAAGTGAGTCACCTTGAAAAATTCCACAGTTGATGTCTATATTCTCTGAGGCAAGTTCTCCATTAGAGTGGTATAATTGGAGATTCGTATTCCACGACATATTATGCTTCAGGAAGCTTGAAATCACAGGGGAAATTTTGAAGATGTCCAGCGATTTCAAGATCCATGAATGCGGTATACTGTCGAAGGCCTTTTTGCAGTCAATCCATGCGAAGCTGAGATTTCTGCGCTTGTTGTGACAGTTCTCAAGGATCATACTATTAATTAGCAGTTGATCTTTGCATCCGTATGAGCCTCGGCGGCACCCTTTTTGTTCAATGGGGAAAATATCGTTTTTCTCCATGAATGCATATGTTTTCTCCGCCAGAATAGATGTTAGGATTTTATACGTGGTGGATAAACAGGTTATAGGCCGATAGTTTTTTGGAAGTTTGGTTTCGTTATTCTTTGGGAGTAGGTAAGTAATACCACTTGCTAACCATTCAGGTGTTTTCTTTGGGTCTCTCATAATTCCATTGAGCAGCTGAACTAGCTTACCGTGTGCGCATGGGAGCGATGAGAGCCAGAAATTCGGCACCCCATCTTTACCGGGGGATTTCCAATTATGGGCCTTCGTGAGTGCCTTTCTTAGGTCTGCTATTGTTATGTCTTCCCATGCTTGTTGTAAATTTTGGGAGGATCCTTCTGTTTGTATAATCCAGTCTGCATTTATGTTGTACGTCTTCTCGTCACTCCAAATCCTTTTCCAAAAGTTTTGAACTTCTTCCATGGGAGGGGGGGTGTATTTAACGGTTACTTTTTCCTTCCCTATTTCTCTGTAGAATTTTTTGGCATTGGATGTGAACAGCTTATTTTGCTTGTAAAACTTGTTTCTCTTCTCAAATCTTCGTATTCTTTGAGCTTTTGCTTGGACTTTTTGTTTCAGCGTTTCTTTTATTGATATCAGTTCTTCTCTTGGTGAGGATCCAAATTTCTCTTCATCTTTCTTGCTGTTCTGGATCATTTCCACATATTAGTTCATTTAATATTGATATTTCCCCTCTCATAAATTGAATCTCTTTTTCAATTTTACTTCTCCAGGTTTGATTTCTTCCCAGGTTTGGTTTTCTTTGTTTTTTCGGGGGCATACAGCTGGTTTCAATTGCCCTAGCAGATGCGTAAATAATTTCATTTAACTCAGTAAAATCAGGTTTTAATTCTTGTATTATTTCATATGTTACACAGTTGCCAATTTTGATTTGTTTTTTATTTTGGTTTGTATTTGAGAGTTTATGAAGTGGTTCTCTATCATTCATACTTGTATGTCTTACAACTTCAAGCGTATTCAGGATTCTCTGCCTCATTTCTGCCATAGACTCTCTGTGTTCTTCAGCAAATGCGAGATCTTCAGTTACTGTTGTTTTATCATTTTCCTGACTATCTTTAACAGGTTCAATAGAATTTCTTGTATCTTCAGGCCTTTGCGTGCTTTAGTCAGATGGCAGTCTTTCAATTAAGCCTCGTGGCGGTCTATACTGTTCATCTGATTCTTCCTTTCCTTTGTGTCTCATACTTATGTCATTTTCCGTTGCGTACCTGATCGCGCTTATTTCACTGTCTGTGAGTCTGTTATTTCTAAGGATATCCCTCCTCACATTTGCCAATTTGTTCTCGTCCAAATAGGGTCTACTGTCTTGATTCCGTGTTCTCCATATACTGTAAGAGTTTGCGGTGTCTCTCTCTTGAGATGGCCTACATAATGCATAGTAATAAGCGTATATTTCTTCTTTATACTCTTCTCGGGTCCATTTGTTCCGCTTACATTTTTCTTTCCGTGGTGGTTGTGGTGGTGAACTTTGAGGGCTCGAGTTGGGGAATTTCCCGTTCAAGTGACCATCCATGTCCGTATTCGGAGAAGAATTTGTGCCAGTTGATGACTTTTCGATCCCAGGCTGGCTCTTCCCTGGGGGACGCGCTTCCAGATTAATCATAGGACAAGCGATTTGGTATACTGATTTAGTTTTCCTTTTAGTTTCCAAAAACATTTTGGTGCTACGATAATGTTATCATTTTTGAGCTCTGAGTGGCTCGCGGGGAGACGGCCATCATTGCCGTTACAATTATAATCGTACCATTATAGCAGCCGTAGCCGGCTTGTGGTCACTCCTTGTAGTCATGGCAACAGTGTATTGTTATTATTATTTAGAGGAAGGAGAAGGCAACAGTGTATTATTATTATTATTTAGAGGAAGGAGAGGGCAGGTTGGCAGTAGATAGACATGATGGCAGTCATACAGTTAGATATCGTTAGTCTATAAATAGACTCAATAGGAGTAGGCGAGGGGTGAAAGAGTGATTGTACCCATGTGGTCCAGCAAAGGAGTGGTCAGCAGAGGTCAAATATGTGTTTACTACCAACTCACCTTGTGCGTTTTAATTACCGATAGAAAGACAGAAATAAAATACACACACTCACACTCACATATGTATAATTTCTATATATATATAAATTGCTTAAATTAGTTATCCGGCGACGTTTAAGAGTGTTTTTGTAGGAATTTCTGGGGTTTTTTCATATTTGGCTATTCACAGTACAATGTATATATTAAAGATGATCGTTTGTGTGTGTTTAGCAATTTTAAATTTTTTTCCATAAGATTGTAGATATTAAAGTTTTTAAAGATGATCATTTGTGTGTTCGTCCAGAGAAAACTTAATATAATCAAGATTTTAAGCCTGTAAATTGTTTAAGTAAAGATAGCCAGAGGCGTTTAAGAGTGTTCTTGCAGAGAAATTTTTTACATATTTGGCTATTCACAGTACAGTGTAGATATTAAAGTTCTGAAAGATGATCATTTGTGTGTTCACGGAAAGTTTTACTTTTCACATAATATTGTAGATATTAATGTTTTTAAAGATGATCGTTTGTGTGTCCGTCCAGAGAATACTATAGATAGTCAAGTTTTTAAAGTTATTTAGAATGAGATTTTAAATACTCACAGAGGATTATAGATACTTCAGTTTTCAAAAAATTGTTTTTTAGTTGTAATAGAATGTCTGTGTATATATATATAATTTCTATATATATAAATTGCTTAAGTTGGATAACCGGAGGCGTCTAAGAGTGTTCTTGCAAAGAAAAAAAGGGATGTTTACATATTTGGCTAGTCAGAGAGAAAAGAAGAGTTTGGAGATATTAGAGTTTTTAAAGATGATTGTTTGTGTGTTCGTCCAGAGATAATTGTAGATAATCAAGTTTTTAAAGCTAATTAGAATGAGATTTTAGGTACTCACGGAAAATTTTTAGATATCCCAGTTTTTAAAAGTTGTTTTTCAGTTGTAGTAGAATTCCTGTGTCTTCAGCTGCTGACTTATCAGAGCAGCGAAAGGCACTATTATTATTATTATTATTATTATTATTATTATTATTATTATTATTATTATTATTATTATTATTAATAATAATATAATAATAATAATAATAATAATAATAATAATAATAATAATAATAATGATAATAATAATAATAATAATAACAACAACAACAGCAACAACAACAAAAGGAGAATGAGGAGGAGAAAAGAAGAAGAAGAAGAAGAAGAAGTAGAAGAAGTAGAAGAAGTAGAAGAAGAAGAAGAAGAAGAAGAAGTAGAAGAAGAAGAAGTAGAAGGAGTAGAAGAAGAAGAAGACGAAGAAGAAGAAGAAGAAGAAGAAGACGAAGAAGAAGAAGAAGAAGAAGAAGAAGAAGAAGAAGAAGAAGAAGAAGAGAACAATACTGTGTACAAAACCAAATATATGATACCCTAGGCACAACACCAACATGAATAATAATAGTAATAAATAATAATAATAATAATAATAATAATAATAATAATAATAATAATAATAATATAATAATAATAATAAATGCCCTGATACAGTACCAGGTAGGGGCTCTCTCATGGCTTCTGATCTTTAACGATTGAAAGTGTCATCATGTACATTGTTTTATCTTGATATAAAAGATGGGCTACAGCAAATATTCTGCTAAACACCACAGATTTGCTTGTCAGTTGTTTTACCTTAACCACTTGAACATGTCCCTTAGTGGATGACGATATGTGCATCTCTGATAACGAGCAGAAGTAGTGAGGGAGCATCATAGCCATGTGTTTCAGGAATTCGTTGGGGTTTGGATAGTTTACCTTCGGAAACATGGGTTTTTCTTTAAACAACCCTTATTCAGGGACCTTTTGAGCGGGATGAGCTACTCGACTAGAAGAAAATTCTAACTGGGCCCCACCTGAAAGGTCATGTGCTGTGTATCTTGATAGGAGATCACCATGTTGCGCACATATGGTTGTGATACATGTGCTGATATACCCTTATCAGACAAGTAGTTATGATGGGTACACTGGGTTTCGTATATTTTACCCCAGTGTCACTTTGATGGTATGCACTGTACTCACTCAATAATGATAATAATAATAATAATAATAATAATAATAATAATAATAATAATAATAATAATAATAATAATAATAATAATAATAATAGTAACCTATTCTACTATAGGCACAAGGCCTGGAATTTGTAGGAAGGGTTAAAGTCAATTACATTTACCCCAGTACTTGACTGCTATGTAATTTATCGACCTCGAAATGATGAAAGTCAACTTCGGCGGAATTTGAACTCTGACGATTTTGCTAGCTCACCGCTTTAATAATAATAATAATAATAATAATAATAATATAATAATAATAATAATAATAATAATAATAATAATAATAATAATAATAATAATAATAATAATAATAATAATGATAATGATGATGATAATAATAATAATAATAATAAATGCCCTGATGCAGTACCAGGCAGTGGTTATGCCCCGATGCAGTACCAGGAAGTGGCTCTCATGGCTTCTGATCTTAACTGATTGGAAGTGTTATCATGTACATTGTTTTGTCTTGGTATAAAATACCACAGATTTGCTTGTCAGTTGTTTGACTTTAATCAGTTGAACATGTCCCTTGGTGGATGACGATATGTGCATCTCTGATCACTAGCAGCAGTAGTGGGGAAGCATCATAGCCATGTGTTGAGAGGGATTCTTTGGAGTTTGAATAATTTACTTCTGGAAACATGTGTGTTTCGTTCAACATCCTTAATCAACCCTTATTCAGGGACCTTTTGAGCGGGGTGGGCTACTCGACCAGGAGAAAATTTTAACTGGGTCTCACCTGCAAGGTCATGTGCTGTTTATCTTGATATGAGATCACCATGTCGCGCACATATGGTTGTGATGCAAGTACCTAGTGTACCCTTATCAGACGGGTAGTCATGATGGGTATACTGGGCTTCGTATATTTTACCCCAGTGTCACTTTGATGGCATGCTCTGCTCTCTCACTCAATAATAATAATAATAATAATAATAATAATATAATAATAATAATGATAATAAACACGCACTTGGTTCACATATGCTTCACCATATTTAAGGCAGTCATCATTTCAATTAAGCTTTAGTATATTTCTGGTACTTCTTTTATCGACCCAGAAGAATGAAAGAATCGCTGGCCTCGTTAATGTATAAACTCAGTGGGTAAACAATAACAACGATGTTTCTTTCGTATGAAATTTGATATTCATAGTGAATCACAAGATAGACTAATACAGTTGTCAAGTGGTGTCCAAGAAATCGAAAGAGAGTGGTCGTATGTCTCCAAGACGACGAAGAGACGACATTCGGATATAAATAGAAGAGAACAACAGACGCGCATCCGGTGCAGCAATGTATAAGGACATGTGATAGACTGCTCTCTCTCTCTCTCTCTCTCTCTCTCTCTCTCTCTCTCTATATATATATATATATATATATATATATATACACATGTTTTTCATCAGTATTAGTATTTTTTTCTTAAACGCCACATTCTTCATACCTTCCCTTTCCGTCACAATCGTTCCCGCCACGTCGTCCTCCTTTCCCAATACGAACACACCTGCAAACTATACACCCACATCCCCACTATCCAATGCCAATACATCCCCATACTTGTACACTTTCACACATCTACACGTACAACTCCCCAATATCTATCTCTATGCAGGGATGCCATCTTATACACATATACACCGCACACACCTCCTCTCTTCATAACTTTCCCATAGAACTGCATTTCCATCTTTTTCATTCAACCAACTTTCATTGGTATTTTTATTTTTCCAACCGATATTTGTTATTAATTTATTTCTTCCGATTAAGGACTAGAGTCGAAATCGTCAAAGTTCTTTACTTGTTAAGCGTTAAAGTAATACAACCTTTTGGCGTTGTCTTATTTTTGTGTTCACTCTCTCTTTCTGTGTGTGTGTGTGTGTGTGTGTGTGTGTGTGTGTGTGTGTGTGTGTGTGTGTGTGTGTGTGTGTGTGTGTGTGTGTGTGTGTGTGTGTATATAATTGAGATTTATAGAAAAACAAAAAAAACGAAGACAGTTGTATGAACAACAAGCAAGTGTATTAGTTTGATGCTCAGGAAAAATAAAAAAAGTCTTTGTTTCGAGCCCACGCTCTTCAACTGGAAGGGATAAGAGCAAATTAACAGAAAGAGAATGAAAACAACTTGTGATTTTTGTGAGTGTGTGTGCGTGTGTGCGTGTCTGTGTTTGTAACCAAACTGTGTGTATTTGCGTGGTGTATATATATGTCTATGTATGTATATATGGTGTATATATATGTCTATGTATGTTGCATGTGTTAATGCGTGTTGCGTATGTATGTATATACAGCCTGTGTTCAGGTATTATGTACTTGTTGGGATGTGGGGATGTGTATGATGGTGTGTAGTTTGTGTACTGAGTTAAACAGTGTGTGTGGCTGGTCATATAGTGATATGTGTGGTGACGTTATTGAAGATTGTGTGTGGATGTGCGGATGATGGTGTGTAGTGTGGGTGCTGCGAAGTGGTCAGT